>NC_142774.1:3215000-3437500 GCF_988280905.1 Pimephales promelas
TGCTCCTCTCGCGTGCGCACACTGACTGCTGAACAACCGAACTTCTGGGCTTTTGTCAGTGAGAAAAGTCGTGGTCGAGTGGTAGAACATTGGTACAATTATTTTGATGACACTGTTTCGAATCCCGCATAAACATGTATTAAAATTACCTTGCATTTCTATTTTACATTAAGGAACAAATCTCTTCCAACAGATTGACTTAATTTACATCTTCAAAAGCAGTTATGATAAAAAAAAAAAATTCCATGTAGATAAAAAAAAAAAAAATCATAACCAAGCTAAGCAAGTTGCGATTTGCCGGTGGGGTATTTCCCCCTCCACAGTAATCAATGCTATAATTCGCCTAAATAGACAATATCAAATATATATTTTTAAATATGCAACACGCGCGTTTAAACAACAAATAGCCTAATAAAATCTGAACCAGCGCTTCTGCGCCTGTATTGACACATAACATGCAGCGTGCGTTTCAGTTTCAGTGGCCTTAATAGCCTATTGTTTGACAAACGCGGCGGTGGTGACTTGAATTTATTTATTACTCATTAGACCGAACACATGGCTGAGTGGTAGAGCATAGGGCTACTGTTTTACCATTACAAACACATGGGTTCGAAGCTTGCTCAAACATAGATTACTATAGTTATATTTTATATTTAGGCTATTAATGCAGAAAGATTTGTTCTAAAACTCTGTTACACCATTTAGTTTTTTTGCTTATATTTATAAAATAAAATGACCATGCATTTCTATTTTAAACTAAGGAACAAATCTCTTCCAACAGATTGACTGAATTTACATCCTCAAAAGCAGTTATGCAAAAAATATAGAAAATAAAACTTAATGGGGTTCCATGTAGAATTAAAAAAAACACCCCCCCCCCCTCCACAGTAATCAATGTTATAATTAGCCTAGACCATATCAAATATATTTATTTATTTATTTATTTTTAAATATGCAACACGCATGTTTAAACAACAAATAATAAAATCTGAACCAGCGCTTCTGCTCCTGTATTTGAGAGATGTCAGTTTCAGTTTCAGTGGCCTTAATACATTGATTCACGGCTTTTTAAAATGTCACAAATTGTTTTGAGGTGGTTTTGAACGAAATATTGAAGTTTATAATGGAGTATTTTTTTTGACACACCACCACGCCCAGTGTAGGCCTAGGATCAAAATCTACCCAATATATCGGAAAATATTTGAGTGGGTCAGACATGATTTTGACCACCAATTAAGTTTTGTTTTGTAGAAAGCTTGTAAATTTCGTTTCGGATAAATTCTATCTTCATTGTAATAAATGTTTCATCATCAAATTGACTGGATTAACACATTAGAAGTAAATATCAGACAATATAATCAGGACACAGAGGCGCGATATGAACTAGAAAGCTTTAAATGTCTACTTTTAAACAAAACATTTAAACACGAAAATAAATTGGCAACTCTCTGCGTAAGTAGGCTAATTCGAAGTAGCCTATGCGTTTAGGCCTATGCGCGTTCACTGCGAAGGCGAGTCAGCATCATCAACTTTATCTTTGCTGCTGACACAGACAGAAAACACTAGTTTACTAGAGTTTAGAGGAGCATGTTTGCAACAATAACACAATCAAACAGAATGTAAGCCCTGTGTGTATGCATGTGCAGTTGTGTGTGTGTGCGTCACACGTTAAATGTTTTAGAATGTAACACAACATTCAAATGCAAATATGCGCCCTCCCCCACTTGAAAGCCCGTGTGTCCACCAAAGCGTTTTTCCACACGCCTGGCGTGTTTTCCCCCAGAATTGTTTTCAATGGGAGCGCCGCGTTTTTTTAAACGCCATGAGCGTAATCAAAGCAGCTCCTGAGATTAGACTAGCGTTTTTAGTATGTCCTTTTTTTCTTCGAACAATTCAAGAACAATATAGGCAGGCTACAAATTTAACATGGTTTATTTTTTGTAAAACTTTAAAACTGGCCTTTACTTTTCTTGACGATTCCTCGGTAGCTTTTGTTTGAAGGCATTCAGTTGCTCCAAAAACACTAACGTTAGAAACATAACTGCACTTTATCACAACGGATTAATAAACCGTACCCACGAGTTCCTAATCCGTGCTCTCAGATTTGTAAACCGTGCCCTCAGTTTTTGCAATCTGTACCCACAAATTCATAAACCGTGCCCACGCTTTCGCAATCCGTATGGGTTTGTAATCCGGACTCACGGGTTTGTGGCTCGTCCCCCAGAGTGTGCCGCATGATTCACAACATAAGATGCGTATCTCCTGTTTAGATGCGGGATGCATTGCATTGTTTTTAAAATCCTTTTTTAAAATGGATCATTTCTTGCATTTAAAAAAAATAAATACATTTAGGATACTTTTATTTTTAAAGTAAATTTTTAGAGGAAAAAGCTCAGTACTATAATAAGGGAAAATAATAATAATAATAATAATAATAATAATAATTAACACAGTTCAAAAACTGTAAAAGGTTTGGTTATAAGTTATAAATTATTTTATGTTAAATATATTACTGTCGTCGGTTAACTCATTCATAGTAGCCTAGTAATGCAAATAAAAATGCATTTAGGCTAGAAGACGCTTTTATCCACAAAAAAGAACAAAGCAATTCGTCAAATGTCAGTCTTAGACAATAATAATAGGCTACGATTCTAACAAACAAACACAGGTTTTAACGTATATCCAACTGTTTGTGTGCATGTCACGGCCACGGCCGCAAACACTTGCATGTTCCTATCAACAGTGGAACAATTTATAATAATCTAGCATTTCTGGTCATACGGAAAAAAATACATAATACATTATTTGCAACTACTTTATTTGTGTAAACTCACAATAACAAGAAAACGTCGTTATTTTTCAGACACATGCCTATAAATCACCTAAATCATCTCTCACATGCTCTTCTCATTTAGCACTGCGGGCAAAATATAGTTTTTAGAAAGTAAAATCTATTTTTTTTTTCATATTAATTTGCGAATATTTTAAATGTTTAATAAAGGCAAAAAGTCAGCCTATGCGTCAAAATCTTGTGTTTAGGCCTATATTTGTGATATTCTCAGCCCTGTTTTATTATTGTCTAACCAGGCCTATTATGACTGACATTTGACGAATTGCTTTGTTTCTTTTTTTTTTTTTTTTTATAAAAGCGTCTTATAAATATGTAGCCTAAATGTAATAATAATAGCATATTATTATTAGGCCTATTATTTGCGTTTATAACTTCAAATGAGTTCAATTAAGACAGGAGTATGTAAAACAATTTATGAATGTTTTATTTTTATAGACCTATAACTTTGTGTTTGTCTTAGGCTATATTTATTTTTTTATTTTTTTTGTAAGTGAAGTCCTTTTAAAAACAATGCATCCCGCATCTAAACAGGAGGCCTGGTTGAATCATGCGGCACATTCTCGGGGACGAGCCACAAATCTGCAAGTCCGGATTACACACCCGTGAGTAGCCTACGGATTGCGAAAGCGTGGGCACGGTTTATGAATTTGTGGGTACATATTTCAAAAACTGAGGGCACGGTTTACAAATCTGAGAGCAGGGAATAGGAACTCGTGGCTACGGTTTATTAATCCGTGGGCACGAATTGTTAAACCGAGGGAACAGTTTGAGAATTCAGTGAGTAGCCTACAGTTTATAAATTGAAGGGACGGATTGCAAAAGCTACCTATTTAAGCTTCAAGAACGGTAGGATAAACATAAAAGCTGTCGGCCAAGCGCATGTAACGAGGTTCGATCTTGCGTCGTTTGGAGGTATATGAGGTTGAGGATGATGCGTTAACCACACAGCTATCACTGGACTGCTGATGCGCTGTCGTCTTATACGATTCTAAAGCCTCATTGATGTAGCCTAATATGTTTTGACTGCAATGTTTTAAGGTTTCATTATTTTTTCAATTTAATTTCAGTATTGTGATTAATTAATTAATTTAACTACGTTTCACTTGAATTAATCTGCTACCATTTTTCAATCGCTCTGAAAGAGCCGCGGCGCAGCTGAAGATTACACAAAAAACGGACACTTTTCAAAGTCTGTGATTGTAGCGCCTCTTAGTGGCCAAAGGCAGCAAATACACCTCAACTTTTACCGCCGCGGCAAACCTGCGGCGGTAAAAACCACATTCTGGTTGTCTACCTACTGTACATACATATATATTAGCATTCAGTGATATTTAACCAAAGACTCGCGCTTTTGGGGTTAATTGGTCTGTTGGAAGTACATGTTGATGCTTTTACACAATTTTAAATTTAATGTTCGATGGTTGAAGGGTGAGTATATTAATGTCATCTCATTGTGACACTTTCACTGATTGTTTACAGCTTAACGAAAGTCACACCCATAATTCACGCAAAGCACCATGGGGCCCAGGAATACTGTGGATAAATGTTTCATAATTTCAAGCTAGTTAAAAGTACTTTCACACCTGCATGTACTAATGTATTTAACCAAAAGACCATCACTGAGCCGAGGAGTGCACAGACATTACTAAAATATAGTAATTGTAGTTTTAATGTTGTTTGGCCGATTGTCAGCCTCACCACAGGCTCTCCTCTTCAGCACAATGGTCACCCCAAAAACACACACCAGAAAACCTTTTACACTCCAAAATAACAGAACATGAAACACTAACAGATCTCCCACTATATTAATATTCAGCAAAACACATTAAATAACACTTGCCTTTTACTTGCTAAAAAAACTATAAACCATCAGCCAGACAACAGAAGGAAAGTAGTAGATTGTGTGCAACAGGTTTTTGATCTTGTTGATAATTTAGATTAAATATGATACAGAGTGAATTAAAGGGTTAAAAAAACATTATTCTTGTCTCAGTTATGATTCATGTATGATCTTACGTCAGTTTCTCCAGTTTACAGTGAGGATCCTTCAGTCCATCAGAGAGCAGCGCCACTCCTTTATCTCCTATTATATTCCCAGACAGATTCAGTTCTCTGAGGTGTGAGTTTGATCTCAGAGCTGAAGTCAGAGCAGCACAACCTTCATCTGTGATATTACAATCCCACAACCTGTAGAACAACAACACACACTTTAATCTCTCAGTTCAGCAGGAACTACACAACCACAGACAGACTGAGATATTAAATACTAAATCTGTGTGGGTTTAATGCTTTCATTACTTTTTGTTGACTTTTGCTGTATTGTGTGTAAATTACGATCTGAAAAAATATAGTAAAGTGTGACTTTTGTTTAAAAAAATAAATCAGGCCAAATTATTACGACCATTGACAACAAAGAACAGCGAAACACATCACTACAACACACACACACACACACACACACACAGAGCGAGAGAGAGACAATGATTGTCCTCACACTTACTTTGCTGATCTGGAGGCTTCAACTACAGGCAAGAGCTTCTGAAGTACTTCATCTGGTGATGTGTGGTTCTGGCCTTGATTGGTGCTAATGTATTTCTGTAACTCAAACTCATCCAAACACTCTGAGGTTAATAAAACAAAGACAACAGCTGACCACTGTGACGAGGACAATCTGGTGCTTGAAAGACCTCCAGATCCGAGACACTCCTGGATTTCATTTACGAGAGAAAGATCACCCAGTTCATTTAAAGAGTGGAACAGATTGATGGATTTCTCTGGTGAGGGATTCATTCTTATTCTCGTCTTAATGTAATCAATTGTTTTGTCTTTACTGTACTGGATGTTTCTAACATGTGTCACAAGGCCTTTCAGGAGCTTCTGATTGGACTCCAGCGAGAGACCCAGAAGAAACCGCAGGAAAAGATCCAGATGTCCATTTGTACTCTGCAGAGCCTTGTCCACGGCTCTCTGGTGCAGGTCAGATATCGTGTGACATGTGAACTCATGTGCATGTTTTGAGCCGAGGGTTTCATTGAGCACATCCCTCTCGTACAGCAGGAATGAAAGCAGCACATAAAGAGCTGCTAGATGCTCCTGAATGCTCAGATGAACAAAGCAGAAGACTTTCCCTTGACAAAAGGCTAACTTTTCTCTGAAGATCTGAGTGCACAATCCTGAGTAAACTGATGCTTCGGTCTCATCAATGCCACACTCTCTCAGGTCATCCTCATAGAAGATCAGATTGCCTTTCACAAGCTGCTGAAAGGCCAGTTTCCCCAGTTTAAGGATCATATCTTCATCCTTCACTTTCTTCTCATAATCCTTCTCATGTTTTATATTGGTCTGAATGATCAGGAAGTGTGTGTACATTTCAGTGAGAGTCTTGGGTATTTTTCCTTTCCATGATTTCCTCAACATCTTCTCTAGGACAGTGGCCGAGATCCAGCAAAACACTGGGATGTGGCACATGATGAAGAGGCTCCTTGATGACTTCAGGTGTCTGATGATTTTATTGGCCAGACTCTGATCACTGATTCTTTTCCTGAAGTATTCCTCCTTCTGTGGGTCATTGAATCCTCGTACCTCAGTCACTCGATGGACACACTCCGAGGGGACGAGATCGGCTGCTGCTGGTCTGGAGGTGATCCAGATGAGAGACGAGGGAAGCAGATTCCCCGCAATGAGGTTCGTCAGGAGCACGTCCACTGAGGCGGATTCAGATATATTACACAGTTTCACTTTAAAATCCAGAGACAGACGACATTCGTCCAGACCATCAAAAACAAAGACCACTTTATATTCATCACTGAATGGTTTCATTTCTGCTGTTTCAGGGAAAAAGACATGAAGAAGCTCTGAAAGACTGAGTGTTTTGTCCTTCAATAGGTTGAGCTCTCTGAAAGGAAGTGGAAACATGAGCTGGATCTCCTGATTCTCCGTCCCTTCGGCCCAATCCAGGACAAACTTCTGCACAGAGACTGTTTTTCCAATGCCAGCGACTCCTTTAGTCAGCACAGTTCTGATGGGTTTGTCTTGTCCAGGTAAAGGTCTAAAGATGTCTGTGCATTTGATCGGTGTGTCCTCTGTTGCTGCTCTCCTGGATTGAGTCTCAATCTGTCTCACCTCGTGCTCATTATTGATCTCTCCACAATCACTCTCAGTGATGTAGAGATCAGTGTAGATCTGATTCAGAAATGTTGGGTTTCCCTGCTTTGCTGTTCCCTCATAAAGACACTGAAACTTCTTCATCAAATTAGATCTAAAGGTCTTGAGGGCTTTGGCATGTTGATGGTCACTGCTGTAAGATAAAATAAAATTGTAAAATAAAAAAATATAAATAGCCTACATTTTAACAGGATATTGTATTTCATCAAGATCCTGCTATGTAAAGCCACGTTTCCACCGCAGGAACTAGGAACTTTGGGGTGGTACTCGGTGTGTTTACACCGCAGGAATCAGGGTCTAAATGAAGTTCCGGGTAAAAATGTTCCCCCCCGAAAGTCTCTGCTGGCGAGGTGGTACTTTTTCAGAGTTCAGGAACTTTCGGGGTGGGACTTGTGCGCTGAACGTGCTGATTGGTTCTTACCACGCTATTCTTTCTGTCCGATGGTGCGATCGTCCCATCCATCTCACGGTCAATGTCTGCTGATAACAAACGTCTACTTTTATATCTAGCATTACGAGCTGTCTGAATAAGCTTTGGGTGCTCGTCTCTTTTCAGCCGTTTTGTTAATTACCTCGTTAGTAAACCAATCGCACACAAAAAAGCAGCAAAGCTTGAATCTGCTCCTTACAAAACTCAAAACAAACGCGCAGGCTAGGAAGAGCAGTCGCACACAGTTCAACGTAATCTTCACGCCCCGGACCGGTACTTTAGTACGCGGTGTAAACGCAGTAAGCAAGCGGTCTAGGGAAAAAAAGTTCCTGTGAAAAAAGTTCCTGGTAATTTTGGTGGAAACGCGGCTTAAGACTTTTTGAATACATTTCAAATGTCTGTCAAATTAATCAATGTAAATATAAACATGTGTAATAAGATAAATGATTTAGTAAAGTGTTTACCTAAAGCCAGGATCAGTGTGTCCACTAAACTTAAGTGGAGGATCCATTGACCAGTCACTCTTCATGGACACACAGCTGTATCCTGGAGGGTCCCGTCTGTGGATTTAGTTAAACACAAGTGATTGTAATTCACACACTCTTAAATGCATGACTTTTGTAATGAACTGATTCAGGTGACTGGATTAATCCATTAATATTTATTATGCTGTTGTAAATCTTTAAATTAATGCATTGCATACAGTCTCTATAAACCCTTTAAAGTCCCCGTGAACCAGAAGTTGCAAACGATTTTTCTCCAGTGCTGTGACGTATTTCCAAGTGAAACGGAATATTGAACAGAGGGCAGGGTTTTACTCTAGCGCTCCTCCTCTCCATCTTTCGCTCATAGCAAACTAACGGTTTGAGGGGAGTGGTTAAGCGTTTCCCCACCCAAACTGTGAAACCTACGTCATCAGAAAAAGAAACCGTTCCAGACCGGAAGTAACTTTTCAGATTTTGATTAAAGATTACCAAGGTAAAACATTTTTTTAATATATATTTACTTGCGTGGATTAATTGTTCACCACAAGACTAGTAATATGCGCTAACAAAGTAAATAGGTTCAATTTTGATTTCACGGGGACTTTAAAGCATTAATAATGCACTTGTTTTCTTAGTTTCAACACAGATGATGTAATCAGATATATGGTTTAGTAAAGTGTTTACCTAAAGCCAGGATCAGTGTATCCACTAAACTTAAGTGGAGGATCCATTGACCGGTCACTCTTCATGGACACACAGCTGGAGTCTGGAGGATTTGGTCTGTTTAGTGAAATTAACACAAGTGAATGTAATTCACACACTCTTAAAATAATCACTTTTGTAATGGTCGATTGTTCTTGTTGAATTAATAATTAGGTTAGTTGGAGTTAGTAGGTTAGTTGCTGTTGGAGACATTACAGAAAGTGCAACTGTTATAATGCTCATATTCACATATCAGAGTTGTTAAGTAAGCTCTTCATTCTGAAATGCATTGAATAGAGCAGACGTTTCCAAACTGGGAGCCGTCCAGTAATGGGGTTATTTTCAGGAAATTCAAACAATAAACGCCCTTTTGATGTGTCCTTGTGTTTTTATTAAACTTTAATTTAAACATTTAGATTGTCTCTCATGCCTGCTTATTTTCACCAAGCATTACAGTTATGTTACGACATTTTGTTGTTGCACACTACAGTAAGATTGATCAATATGAGACACAGTAAAAATAGTACTCGCGCTAAATCAAGAAAACAAGATTCAAACATTTAGACTAACTGTGTTGAGCTGTATAACAATGATTCTGTCGATTAATGTATGCAAACAGTTACTTGCCTGTCTAATAAAATACATAATATATAAAAAGCATATTTGTGGTTTCTATGGTTTCTACTAAATAAAACCGGAAATTGAGGGTAACGCAGGTATGATGTCATTGAGAGGCGACCCACTGCTTAAAATAGCTTATTTCTCTGGATTAAATATTCTTTGAAACATTTGGGATAATGTAAGTGCACAAGTCAATGTAAGTGCACAATATATAACATTGTACTAGTGTTTTTTGGATACTTTAATCCAAATATATTACATATTGTGCTTTTAATTATCTAATTAACCCCAACACTTCTTCAGTGTTACTTTTGTATATAAACACAGAGCAGTGTTAAATGAACACAGATGATTTTACTGTGCACAGATGTAATTATATAAATGGTTTAGTAAAGTGTTTACCTAAAGCCAGGATCAGTGTGTCCACTAAACTTAAGTGGAGGATCCATTGACCGGTCACTCTTCATGGACACACAGCTGGAGTCTGGAGAGTCCCGTATGTCCCATCTTAAACACAAGTGAATGTAATTCACACACTCTTAAATGCATGACTTTTGTAATTGATTCGGGTGACTGAATTAATCCATTAATATTTATTATGCTGTTGTAAATCTTTTAATTAATGCATTTCATACAGTCACTATAATCCCTTTAAAGCATTAATAATGCACTTTTTTTCTTAGTTTCAACACAGATGATGTAATAAGATAAATTTTTAATACTGTGTTTACCTAAAGCCAGGATCAGTGTGTCCACTAAACTTAAGTGGAGGATCCATTGACCGGTCACTCTTCACGGACACACAGCTGGGGTCTGGAGGGTCCCGTCTGTCCCATCTTAAACACAAGTGAATGTAATTCACACACTCTTAAATGCATGACTTGTGTAATTGATTCAGGTGACTGAATTAATCCATTAATATTTATTATGCTGTTGTAAATCTTTTAATTAATGCATTTCATACAGTCACTATAATCCCTTTAAAGCATTAATAATGCACTTTTTTTCTTAGTTTCAACACAGATGATGTAATAAGATAAATTTTTAATACTGTGTTTACCTAAAGGCAGGATCAGTGTGTCCACTAAACTTAAGTGGAGGATCCATTGACCGGTCACTCTTCATGGACACACAGCTGGAGTCTGGAGGGTCCCGTCTGTCCCATCTTAAACACAAGTGAATGTAATTCACACACTCTTAAATGCATGACTTTTGCAAGGAACTGATTCGGGTGACTGAATTAATCCATTAATATTTATTATGCTGTTGTAGATCTTTTAATTAATGCATTACATACAGTCTCTATAACACCTTTAAAGCATTAATAATGCACCTTTTTTTCCTTACTTTCAACACAGATGATGTAATAAGATAAGTTTTTAATACTGTGTTTACCTAAAGCCAGGATCAGTGTGTCCACTAAACTTAAGTGGAGGATCCATTGACCGGTCACTCTTCATGGACACACAGCTGGAGTCTGGAGGGTCCCGTCTGTGGATTTAGTTAAACACAAATCTTAAATTCATGACTTTTGTATTAATTGATTCGAGTGACTGAATGATTCTATTAATATTTATTTTGCTGTTGGAGACTTTACATCAGGTGACTTTACAGCTAGTGCATATCCACATATGTGAGTAATTGATTAAGATACTTTATTTAATACCGTCTTGCATTCTATAGTCACTTAAGCACATCTACAGCATTAATAATGAACAATTTCTTAGTTCAACACAGATGTAATCAGATAAATGGTTTAGTAAAGTGTTTACCTAAAGCCAGGATTAGTGTGTCCGCTGACGTTACGTGTAGGATCCATTGAGCGGTCACTCTCCATGGACACACAGCTGGATTCATATGACTGTGATTTTTGCATCTTAAATGAACTGAAACAAAACATGAATATGTATGCTAAATTAATTACCACCAGTCATTCTCAGGAAATTACTAAATAAAGCCATGTGACTGAAAATCATATTTTACCAACTTTTAATTCTTAAAGTAGAAGGCCAAATCCTTATACCCTCGTATTTAGGATTAGGTCTTTTAGGTTAAGAATTCAAAGTTGGTAAAATATAATGTGGTTGTGGTGGTAACACACAACTTCAATGTCCCTCAGTACGGGTACTTTCAATACATGCCAACTCTTTACATGGCAACATTTTGAGCATAAATGGCAAAAAAAATGGCCTAAACTCGCGAATCCAATCGTACTGCACCTCATTATTCCTGTGCTTTGTGCCAGAAGAAAAACTCGAGAGACAGTTTTATATTGTGCTGACATCACATTAAAGGGTAACTAAACCCCTGGTCAGAGCCTGACTCCACCCACTAGCAATATTTGAAAAATGCTGAAAAAATGGGCAGACCCCAGCGGGGCTAGGGGGCGTGCACCTGAGACCCGCCGTGAGTGACAGCTGCTGTCAGACTCTAAAATAGAGCGAGACTAGTCTGGAGTGACTCAATAGCTGCCTTTGCAACAGAGCGGCCATTTGAAGTCGAGGACTTTTCTCCCTCACCTTCACCTTCACCTGAAGTGGATGAGGGTGAATTGTATGTATACACAGGGCCAAATCCATTCGAGCCGCTGGCTCAAACTGCGGTCTTAACTCCCGCATCGCGACCGGCATCTGATGACTTATGTCGTCGAGTTGATCTCAATAGCGCACGCTATTGATATTATGCCGCTATATGAAAAAATCCAGCAAAATGCACCGGCTCGTTTGTCGACCCTAGAGGATTAACTTTATCCTAACCATAAATTGTGATTAAAATATCCATGATCACTCACATCAAGACGCCGCTGCGGTGGAGGAGTCCATGCAGGACGAGCAGTGTTTGGCACTGCGTGTGGAGAAGCCCATGTCCACCTCCGTTACTATCCTGATCACTGTACTAAACACTGATAAATCTATGCTAACTTGAAGCTATCCTAACTGTACTATGCTACTAGCTACACAAAATAATCTAAATTATCTATATAATGCTATGCTAAATAGATGCAACAATACTCTATCCTGGTCGTTTTCAAAAATAATCTAAATAACTATATAAATGCTATGCTAACTAGATGCTATTATATGCTATAGTATCCTGATCGTTTTCAATATTCATAAATCCAACTCCTGACTCGCTACAGTAGTTTTGACGGAACCAGATGCTTTTATACCAGGGGCTGCCAAGGGCGTGGTGAGCTCGCACCAAGGGTGTGACAGAGTGCGTCTGAGAGTTCGCTACGTCAGCAAGTACCCCTACTGCAGGAGCTTTCCGTTTAACCTGAAGAGGGCAGCACTCAGACGTTTTTACACCATATATTTGAAAATCAAAACACTTTATACTCAATTGTCAAAAAATGTACTCGAATCAATGAACAGCATTTATGAAGCTCCATTCTTACAGATCATTAACTAAAAAAAGTTGTTTTGGTGTTTAGTTACCCTTTAAGCAAAATTATGTCCAAAAGACGTCTTTCAACGTAGGCTACGCTTTTGTGACAATTTGACAAAGACATTAAAAATATGTCGTTTGAACAGTTTTGCTAAGTGGGATATTAGAGAAATTAAACTCTTTGAATCTTCTGCAGGCCTGTATGACGCCCTAAATATTTGAAAACAAACGTCGAACTATTGTCTTTAAAAGGGATTGTCTCGCTATCTTTACTAACACAATGTATTGGCGTTCAGAAATTCATTAGTCTACTTTAAACCATAAAATGTATTTAGATGTATATTATAAAATTAATGGAAACAAAATGGCCCTAGAGTGGGACACAGCGATATAGTTACAAAAACACAAAAATAAAATCAATGTAAGCAATACTTAAACTGTTTAGAAGACTCACCTGTTTGAATGTATCCGTCTCAAATCCTGCTGATCACATTGAAGTTACATTAAGACAATCTAAATGATTTTAGATGTTTTCATAAAATGGCTGCTGCGTATGCGGATGGATTTTACTTTCACTTTGATGACTCCGCCTCTCAGGAAATGGGCGTCGTGTTTCAGGTTTCTTAAGGAGGAGGTGAGTAATGTTCCCGAATGGTCCAATTGTTCTATTTTCGCACATTTATGCGTCAAACTACTCTTAGAGGAAGATTGAAATGTCATTATAACAAAAGACGACAAATACGGAAACAACAAACTGCGTTTGTCCAGCTGGAGTTTGAAGAGTTGCTGTCCTCTGCAGGTCAGATCAGGAATCACAAGCAGGACAAGCGTTCATCAAAACAACCATAGGCTATAATACAGTGCAAAAAATACATACAATATTTAAGAACATCCACTAATTTTATGAATATCCCAATCAATAATAAGAGTTTGAATCTCAACACCAGTATGAAAGGGAATAATATTTGAGTAGATCTTCCAAAAAATATATATATTTTTAGGCCAATTCAGGAAGTCATTTAATAGAAATATTGCGCAAATACACGCACACACACGGCTGGTTCGCTATCTTTGTGAACAGTGAACACTCTCCATAGGCGTAATGATTTGGATTCTGTACAAACTGGCTATATCCCTTTACCCTACCATTCAGTTTTGATGATAACGTCTCATTAACCCCAAATTCAGCATAATTTATCCAAACACAAATCATGGGTCATAACTGCTGACACATTAAGTTCAAATGACATTATTATATGATATGAAGAATCCGACACAGCAGTGTCTCTTGAGTTTATAATGTCAATAAGCCCTGTTTACACGAGAACGCTCGCGGATGAAAACGTAAAAATATTTTATCGGATGTGCCTTTCGTTTACACGGCGACGGCGTTTTGGGGGCTTAAAAACGCAAAAAAGTGAAACCACCCTCCAGAGTGGAAATCTTAAAAACGCTCCACCGCCGCGTGTGTGAAGGTTGTAGGCGCGCGGGCTTGGTGTTGTTGTAGTATGCATTTAGCCGCCTGGAGTGCATACTACATTGAATTTCACAGACTTTTTCGTCACCATATTCACGCGGATTTCACAACCAAAACGCTTAGATGACACAATATAAGTAAAAAAGAGTTTTGTGTTATTCATGGCACAGGTCATAAATTGGAAGGAAAAAACAGATATACAGGAAGTGTGATTGATAGGGTGATTGAAGAAGTATGAGATGAAAGTGGTCTGTCTGAATGAAAGGAAAGGTATTACGGAAATTGATAGGCAGTGAACACTTTGCTATTCTTCTTCTGCTTCTTGTAGGATTCCGGCAGTGTAGACGCTGCTGAGCGTATTACTGCCCTCCACGGGTCAAAGTTTGTGCTAAATTCTTACATACAATCCTGTGTCATGCAAGAATTGAAGAACTGCTTTGGAGATCAGTTTATGCTCGTCACTGTGTTCAAACAAAGATAAAACAGAAAATGCCTTAACTCCATGTCCTGACAGTTTACTAAAGAGAACATTTCTTTCAACCCTATACTTTCTGCATTCCAGGAAAACATGCCCTACAGTCTCAAGACTCCCACATTCACACAAGCCAGAAACATGCTTCCCTACAATGTGCAAAGAATAATTCAACCTACCCACAGTGCCCCAATCTCAATCTGCACATTTTAAAGGGTAACTAAACCCCTGGTCAGAGCCTGACTCCACCCACTAGCAATATTTGAAAAATGCTGAAAAAATGGGCAGACCCCAGCGGGGCTAGGGGGCGTGCACCTGAGACCCGCCGTGAGTGACAGCTGCTGTCAGACTCTAAAATAGAGCGAGACTAGTCTGGAGTGACTCAATAGCTGCCTTTGCAACAGAGCGGCCATTTGAAGTCGAGGACTTTTCTCCCTCACCTTCACCTTCACCTGAAGTGGATGAGGGTGAATTGTATGTATACACAGGGCCAAATCCATTCGAGCCGCTGGCTCAAACTGCGGTCTTAACTCCCGCATCGCGACCGGCATCTGATGACTTATGTCGTCGAGTTGATCTCAATAGCGCACGCTATTGATATTATGCCGCTATATGAAAAAATCCAGCAAAATGCACCGGCTCGTTTGTCGACCCTAGAGGATTAACTTTATCCTAACCATAAATTGTGATTAAAATATCCATGATCACTCACATCAAGACGCCGCTGCGGTGGAGGAGTCCATGCAGGACGAGCAGTGTTTGGCACTGCGTGTGGAGAAGCCCATGTCCACCTCCGTTACTATCCTGATCACTGTACTAAACACTGATAAATCTATGCTAACTTGAAGCTATCCTAACTGTACTATGCTACTAGCTACACAAAATAATCTAAATTATCTATATAATGCTATGCTAAATAGATGCAACAATACTCTATCCTGGTCGTTTTCAAAAATAATCTAAATAACTATATAAATGCTATGCTAACTAGATGCTATTATATGCTATAGTATCCTGATCGTTTTCAATATTCATAAATCCAACTCCTGACTCGCTACAGTAGTTTTGACGGAACCAGATGCTTTTATACCAGGGGCTGCCAAGGGCGTGGTGAGCTCGCACCAAGGGTGTGACAGAGTGCGTCTGAGAGTTCGCTACGTCAGCAAGTACCCCTACTGCAGGAGCTTTCCGTTTAACCTGAAGAGGGCAGCACTCAGACGTTTTTACACCATATATTTGAAAATCAAAACACTTTATACTCAATTGTCAAAAAATGTACTCGAATCAATGAACAGCATTTATGAAGCTCCATTCTTACAGATCATTAACTAAAAAAAGTTGTTTTGGTGTTTAGTTACCCTTTAACTGAGTCCCTGCGGGACAAAATGTTACATGAGCATCTTTTCCTAACTTCAGGTTGTATAGAAAAGTAATGTCTACCCCTAATTTCCTTTTCCCACCCTCTCTGCCATTCTTTTATTAAACTCTCTTTAATTTTTTCTCTTAATTCCACTCTCCCTAATAATACATGGACATCTACTTCTCTTCCTAAGCTCTCCTTTGCAATATTATCCACTCGTTCATTCCCACTCACTCACACATGCCCGGGAACCCAGCAACAACAGATGTTGCAAATAAACCTAGTACTAAAAACCACATTCAAGATGTCATTGACAATGTCAGGACGAGATTTAGATTTTCCTACTTTTAAATTATCTAGAGCACCTACAGAATCAGAGCAGATAATAACTTCTCTAGGTTTGACTTCCTCAATCCACCATAGAGCCCATAGAATTGCCATTAATTCAGCAGTGAGGACAGAGCTTCCATTAGAAATACGCCGACCAATTTCCAACCCTAACTGTTCCACATACACCCCAAATCCAGCTCTCCCACTAACTGGATCTCGAGATCCACCTGTAAAAATAATCATTGTGCTCTGACTAATTGAATTAAGATATTCCCCTATTTTTGGTGCCACTTCCCAGTTATCTTTTTTCTGTAAAAAACCCAACTCAATATTAATTTCAGGCAACATCCAATATGGTATTGGTAACCAGCTTGTGTGCTCTAAAATACCTCCTTGATCCATACTCATCTTCCCGGCCCACTGATTTACTATGACAAAAAATGTATTATATCTATTAGCTCCAGCAACCTCTTGTAACAGACACCTTGCTGGGAAGGTATGATTACACCCACTAAGTTTTACCTAGTACTGTAACCCTAATTTAATACATCTCAACCATAAGGGCATTTCTCCCATTTCAATGAGTAGTGCAGGAACTGGGGAAGTTCTAACGGCCCCACAGCAAAGCCTCAAAGCCCTTGCCTGCACCCCATCTAACCTAGCTAGAGCAGTTTTGGAAGCAGATCCATACACGAAGCACCCATAATCTAGAGCTGATCTAATCATGGCCTGATAAATTAGCAGCATCGTCTCCCTATTAGCCCCCCACTCACACCCAGTCAAACTTCTCATTACATTCAAAACTTTTTCACACTTCAGCACAATTTTATCTATGCACAGCCCAAGTCATACGTTCTTCAAACCAAACGCCTAAAAACGTAAAAAACCTTCTCCAATAGAGACCCATACATAATGAGTAACATTATACAGTCACCAGGGTTGGGTTCACCAGCCGTTCGTGAGTTCTCCCTTAAAATGGAAAATGAAGTCCACAATAGAAACTTAGTAACTAACTCTATACTTTATTCCATTGCACCTTTTGTTCATAAGGTAGTAGAAACTAAATAAATGAGGATAAATAAAAAAGCAATGATACTGTCACGGGGTGTGGTGGAAGCAGAAGGAACAGGCTGAGTCCAAACACAAATAAAGATGATTTTTACTTCCAAAACACATGCCAAGGTACAGGGAACAGGAGCAAACACCGGGTAACATCAAACATCGACCGACAAAGACTGAATGGAACAGAGGGAACTAAATACACGGAAGAATCAAACATAATGAGGTGCAAACAGGTGAAACAGATGAAACAGGACGCTGACCGGGAGGCTGATGAGGGAGTGAGTTCAGGTGTGCAGACGAGAGGATCATGGGAAGTGTAGTGCAGGAGACGCAGACAGGATGGTGCAGACGCAGACTGTGACAGATACAAAAAAACAGTAGAAATAACATTTATTGTTTATGACTGATTCAACACGGACCGATGGGACAGATGCACACAGCGGGTCACTGTATGAAGGGTTCGTGTTGATGAGCCGCTAACAAAGTGATCTATTCACATAATGTTCTCTCTTTTAAAATGTAAGCGAGTGTAAAGGCCAGCATTATCATACGTGTTTAAAGAATTAGGTAAAAACAGTCAGGTAAAAGAAGAGCTTATTGATGCAGTTCAATCTGTCTGCTATTTTAAAAATGTTTAGTTGTGCGCATCTTATTGCCCATTTATGTCAAAACTAGGCTAAGTTGTAACTTATGCAGAGCTGGTGCAACGGCCCCTGAAGAACAGGCAGAAGCAGTGCGAGATGTGCAGGTGTCAGTGTGATTTGTAAAGGCCGTGTCTCACCCGAGCAGGAACCGCAGCACCTCCAGCGTGTCTGTGACGGGCTCCAGGAAAATGGCCATCCGCTTGAAGCAGATCACCATGTTCAGCAGGTCAAAGGTCAGCACTCTGGGGCCGCCCAGCTCAGAGGTGCTGTCTATGGAGGACGAGTCCTTGGCGGGGAGCTGAGTGAGTTTGGCCCGATCGCCGCCCGTCTGCGGGAGCTCATGAGGAGAGGAGGCTGTGCACTGCATGCTGGGAGATCAATCAATCAATCAATCAATCTAATTTTATATGTAGAGCGCCTTAAGACAGTCAAATGGTGCACAAGGCGCTTTCCAGTAGACAACAGTATATAAAACATAAGTGTGCATAAAAATAACAATCAAGTCAGGTCGGAGGCTACGTGTTAAAAGCTTGTTTAAAAGATGTGTTTTCAACTGCATTTAAAAACACTCAACATGATGCTTCGTAGGTGTAGTTAAAGTGTGTTCCACAGCTTTGGGCCCTGGATGGCAAATGACCGACCTCCAAACTTTATATTCATGTTATGTTCAGAGGAGCGCAGGGTTCTGGCTGGTTGGTAGTCAGTTCGTAATTCAGCGAGGTAGGCTAGGGCCGTACCATTGATGGCCTTGAACACAAACAGCAGGACCTTATCCTCCACCCTAAACCACAGTGGAAGCCAGTGGAGCGTGCGGAGGACTGGGGTGATATGTAGATATTAGCTATGTTACAAAAGATTCTATTTCAAATAAATGCTGTTCTTTTGAACTTTCAATTCATCAAATAATCTGTGACAAATAAAATGTATCACAGTTTCCACAAAAATATGAACATTGATAATAATCAGATTATGTTTCTTGCGTAGCAAATCCTTATATTAGAGTGATTTCTGGAGGATCATGTGACACTGAAGACTGGAGTAAATGATGCTGAAAATACAGCTTTGATCACAGAAATAAATTACATTTCACTATATATTCACATAGAAAACAGTTCATTTAAACTGTAACAATATTTCAATCTTATCCTATAAGATACTTTAAAGATGCAGTGTCATCTGGTAAAAATGAAAACAGTTTAAATAAACAAATAGGCTAATACAATACTAATAAATACACCGTTACTAAACTGAAATTACATGCTCTAGTCTAGATTTTTTTTCTTTGCATTTCTCATATTGTACATAGATTAAACATAAACGGCCAATCTAGGAGGACATATATCTATCATGGAAAACAGTCTACAGTGGTCGCACCACATATTTGGTTGCATCTTCAAATTCAGTCAAATTTACAGGCACAGAATTGGCCACCTAAACAAAACAAGCTAGTTTACCACAAAAGGTCACTATGAAATTTATATAAATAAAAATGCAATCTGACAGAAAATGTACACTTCACGTCATTGACCCAAATATGAGTGGATTTTTATTAATTTCATTTTCAAAATGACAGAATTCAGTTCTTGAAACATTTCTTTTACACATTTTGACATTTGGTAACTTAAAACAACAATAAATGTAACTAAAAAGAAACAAAAATACCACAATACGTAAATGTATTTAGCAGGGATATTTTAGGGCTTTTCTATTTACTGTATAGTGAAATAAGCTAATTGCCTGCACAGAATATGGCATTATAGTATAACAATATAATATGTAACGATAAAGTTTGCAGTGGCTTCATAATGAATGTTTCAAAGAACAGTTTCAAAACCTTGCAGTATTTTTGTGTAATTAATTAAAAACACACCACCATCTTACTCGTCCCTGCCATCATAAACACGACTTCACAACTCGTAAGTAGCCTACGAACTTCTCATGAGGACGTGAACGCAAATTAATTCAAGACTGTTTATCTCTGTACACACGTGACAGCCAAGAGACTAACAGCTGTGAATAAAATTAAATCTGATGCATGCCAAGAAAGCCAAATTAAAAGCTTCATCAGATCAGCAATGTCAAATCCAGTAGACTTATTTATTACTGCAAAGCTGCTTTGAAAAAAATTTAATATATAAAAAGTTATATTGAAAAAATGGTGAGGAGATTTGACTGTATCACAACCAAACATCTGATGCTTTCAAACATATGAACATAAGTAAGAGTAATTTAAGTTGATGTTAAACTGATTTTAACACTGACGATAACAGATTCTTTCTGAGGAATGACAGTAATAAAAGGTGAATATTAATGAACACATCATATAAACATCATCAACCAAAAAAAAAAAAAAAAAAAAAAACCCAACAGACAATGACACCCTTAAATCCATTAAGCAGTGTCTTCTTCCCACTACACCAATGCAAAGACAGATAATAATAATGCGACAATGGCAAGAGCTTCAATCAAATCCCAGGAAGGGATTTGATTGATTGATTAATCATTCTCAATACCCTATTAAACCCTATTAAACATCCAGTTCCCCGAAACACAGATGAAACTCAGCTCTGAATACTCATTACTGTTAATGTGAGTGTGTTTAGCTGCTCAATTCATGGAGATGGCAAAACAAAAAAATAAAAAAGAACAATACACTAATACATGAATGTGAGATTAGATCTTATACAAAAATCATGTCCAGTTATATAGAGTAAAGTGAAGTAAAGGTCACCGTAACTTCAGATGATGTCTCTGTAGTGGCTCCATATTCACCCTCATTTAATAGCTGTCAGTAAAAAACAGACAGTAAGATGCATTACAGCAGACATTTCTATTCACACGACTGAATATCATCATTATAGGGTTTTTCCTGGGTCAAAAATGGTCTTTAGTGGTAGCTGACAGTTCTTTTCAGAACGTGACCCCACCCCACGTGCACTCCTGTTTCCTTTAAAAAAGTCGACTTTTCTAACTTCTAAGATTGGTTACCTACTTACTTTATAACGTTTCTTCTTATTAAACGGTCTATACACTTACAAAGTTCTCAATGCTTCGTTTTGCATGTAGGGACCCTCATTATGTTACTGTGTTAGTGTGGGGCTATTTTGGGCCTTGTTAGTGATATTAACTATAGCGTTTTTTTTTTTTTTTTCATTACTCTATACCCTTTATACTAGCGTTATAAGCTAACCTGTTTTTAGATATAAAACTCTTTACATTTGATTATCATGAAAATAAATCCAAGAGAATGGTCGAATCGGTACCAATGTGATATTACACCCTAGGTTCATTTTGCGCCAGAATTGTCCTTTAACATGCGCCCTGACACAAGTGCAGCAGTCATCTACATCACTCATAGATCACAATAACTGATCAAATAAGGCTTTGGCAGGACAAAAAATTATTTTGCAGTCATTATTGAGCTTATATTATGACAAAATTATTTGAATTTCAATTTGGATTTTTAAATAGTTCTGAATTTGATTTCTTTAAATGAATATAGAACATATGAAATTAAACAAATTGAGATGTTTTTATGGCTAAGATTTATAGACATGTATTTTCAAACAGCTTTTTTTGTTGTTCTGAATTCTAAAAAAAAAAAATTCAAAAAATTCAAAAAAATTGTAAAAAAAAAAAATACAGATTTAAGTTTTCAAGATGAAGAAATTTGGTACTTCAAATTCAGTTTTTTAAAATTCAAAACAAGGAAAACTCAGATCTTACAGAAAGTAGGTCACAGGTCATCCACAGGGAAAGGTAAAGCATTTTAGCCAATTATAGAGCTGCACTGCACGGTACTTTTCTACCACAAATGTGGTGGTGATTTCAGGAGAATCTGTGTATCATTTGTTCAGTCGTTTTTTTATTTAATATTAAAAGTATAAAATTAGAAAACAGCTTGAATAGCCTATGATTTCTAATATTCAAATAATAGTCCTCCGATGCTGCAGTTTTCGGATTTTTAACGTGTTTATTGCAATTAAAAATTAATACATTTTATATTTTTCTCATCAAACAACCAGACTAACCAATAGCTCAACCCAACTCATACCGGGGGAAGAGCCTAAACTTTCTTCTGTGTAAATATAAATTCACTTACGTTTTGCCTCAGCTTTGTAGGCCAATGAAAGGTTAAATAATGACTGTCATACGCTACCATGGTTATCCATGGTAAAAATAAAAATAAATTAAGATATAAATCAATATAATTAGTAGTAAATTAAATATTCTAAACACTAATACATAAAGAAAAGAATAATACAATGACTATCAGAGATACTAAAATACATAGTAACCAAATAGTAAAATGGGCAAGTAAGTTGACTGGGGAGTCCCAGCTGCACCTCACATCCCTGTATGCTAAACAGCTACAGCGTTTAGCTATGGCTATTAAAAAAGATAGCCTACATCCTTTGAATTGGGAATTTTTGTATCTTCCCTCTGGACAGAGGCTAAGAGTACCTGGCTACAGGACCACTAGATTTGAAAAGAGTTTTATACCTGCAGCAATCACTATGCTAAACATACAGTAAATTTATCTGTACAAAATACATAAGCAACCTGGTCATGTACTGTACTTGGTCCTTCCTTTTTTATTTTTTATTTTATTTTTATGTATTTATCACCTGCTGTTTTTATATGTTTTAATGTTTGGTATGTTGAATGTTATGTTTGTGGTCAATGAAGGATGTCGATGCCTCTCAGACTGTAACACTAGTTTACCTATGGGTACCAATAAAGTAACCTAACCTAAGCTAAGGTAGCGTCGGCACTGCCAGACTAAGAGAATGCATGAACTGAGACAAAAATGTGTTTGCCCACCCATCTAAATGTAGATAAACCTATAAACCTATTTAAAATAAAACAGTGGAGTGTTTCTTTAATAGTCTGCCATTTATAGTCATATAGATAATATAACATCATTCGAAACAGTAAAATATATATATTTTTTTATGTATATTCAAAATGACAACAAAATATCATGCCTTTGGAAAAAAAAAACATGATGCGCTGCGTCTCGGTCTACTTGAAAATCTTTCTAGTGCACACCAAAAATAAACCAAAATACATAGCAAATAGCCTTCTTGGACACGCCTACTTTTAAAAGTCAACATTTAGATGATTTGAAATTAAATGCATTATATAGGCCTATAAGTCACTTTGGAATAAATCACAGCGTGTTTTATGATAAAAAAACGTTACTTGCTACCAGGAAAATACAGTAGATTATAGCAAATTATTTCACGGACCCCCTTGGCACTTGAGAAATGCTGGTCTACAGAAGAAAGCCCTGTCTATGCTCTTCCCCGCTACGGGTTGTGTCGGGGCATTCTTTGGTCTAGTTGTTTGATGAGAAAAAGATTAAATGTAGTTGCAATAAACTCGTTGAGCATCCATACAACTGCAGCATTGGAGGACTATAATTAGAATATTAGAAATCATATAGATCGCTGTTTTTTCATTTTTCAAATCTTAATATTAAATCAAAAAATGACTGAATAAATGATACAGGGATACACGGAAAACTTTCAATGCAGGAAAAACCCGATATGAATCAATACTTACAGCAGTGTCTTCAGTTTACATTGTAGGTTATCTTTTAAAGCAGAGAGACTCTTCACACTTGCACGTTGTAGATTATTCCCAGACAGATCCAGTTCTCTGAGGTGTGAGTTTGATCTCAGAGCTGAAGCCAGAGCAGCACAGCCTACATCTATGATCTTACAGTATCTCAACCTGTAGATAATTGACACAATATCTCAGTTCAGCATGACCAACCACAGAAAGACTGAGATATTAAATACTAAAATTGTGTGGAAGTAATGAGAAAAAAAATTTAAGTAAGTCCACTGAAGGTTTGAAGAAGTTTGAAGAACCCAAGTGCAGTATATTTTAAATCCAAAACCAGATCAAACATAAAACATAGGCATGGCATGAAACTCAAAACAGAAACATGATCATGGCTGTGAAACTTACCAATAGCGGTTACAAGAAACAAAACTTAAAGTAACAAGGCAAACATGAGGCCTTAAATGCACACAAGACTAATGACTAGTGGTTGACCGATATATCGGCCTTGGCAATATTTGGAATTTTTTAAAATATCGGTATCCACCGATAAGTTTTTCTGTTTGGCCAATGTGTTGGAAGCAGGACTTTTTTTTTTAATGGCACTGAGAACACCAGAGCCTGAGAAGAGAACTGCAGCTCCCTGATCACACAGCGCTCACTCACATTCATGCACACTTCATTAGTTTATGATCTCTGTCAGTGATATCTAATACTTTGTTAGACAGAACTGGTAAATAAAGAAAGATTTAATTTCACAAACCTTGCTGATTTAATTAAATCCAGCTGTGAAATCTTGTGAAGTGTGCATTTGTAGCAATCATAAACGTGTTACTGCGAGTGATGGTCGGTCCGTGCACAGTGAGTGAATGCGAAAAAAAAGATCAGCTTCACAGGAGAAGCGATCGAAAAATCACCTTCACTTTAAAATATGCTGTGCTATATCCAGTTGCCCACTGTGTCACTGTGGGGGTAATTAGTGTTACCTTGTCAAAAGTAAAAAAAAAGTCTTTAATTGAAAACATATGATTAACAGTGTGCATGAAATTATCAGATTACTGAGTGCCTTGTTACAGTGTTCACTTCCTTTTTATTCACATATTCATATATTTTTAATCAATTACTTTATTTGTGAGAAATACTGTAGGATTGCAAATTCAAGAAGTTGCCATCTAAAGTATAAGCATGATTATTTTAAAGATTCTTTTCTAATCTAATTATAATTTATTACATATTGATGTATAACCCTGCTCTCTAAGATATCGGCATTGGCCATAAAAAAAAAACCCAATATCGGTCGACCACTATTAATGACTAGACAAGTGACACCTGTGAACAAACAAGACAAAACAATCAGAAGATGACACATAAGACAAGGAAAACCTAGCAAGATCACATGACTAGAACAGGGGATCACATGACAGACATTAAACCAGACCAAAGGCTTGAAACAGCCCTGCACAGACCGATCGGTGAACGAAATCAAAATACCGCGAGAGTGATGTCATAAACCGATCGGGTCTGTGCAGCGCTGGTTCAAGTCGAACAAGCCTAAAATCAAGGCGTGACATTGGGATTCGCTGTTTATGTAAATCATAATTTGAACAATCCCTTAAAATAATTTGATACTTGTCTCAGTTAAGATTAATGTATGATCTTACATCAGTTTCTCCAGTTTACAGTGAGGATCCTTCAGTCCATCAGAGAGGGATATCAGCCCTCCACATCTTATTTTATTCCATGTCAGATCCAGTTCTCTGAGGTGTGAGTTTGATCTCAGAGCTGAAGCCAGATCAGCACAACCTTCAGCTGTGATATTACAATCATACAACCTGAACAAGGACACAATCTTTACTCTCTCAGTTCAATGTACACAATGTGCAAAGCATAAAATAGATATAAATATCATTTGTCACTATATATACACCATTAACGTCTTAGTAAGATGATATTAAAATGCTTAGTTTTATCAAAGCTGTGTAATTTTAAAACATATAATGCAATGCAAATAAATGTTCCTGAAAAACCTGATGATCATATTTGATATATTTCAACCTGATTAAATTTAAATATTACAAAAAATATATAAAGGTTATTCTTATATTTACTTACAGCAATAAGTCAATTAGCTGAAGAGACACGTTTTAAAACTATACTAAAATAACTTTTACTTGCTAAATAAACTATAAAACTATAGACTATCAACCAAACAACAGAAGGCAAGTAGATTGTGTAAAAAAACAGGTTCCCTTCCATCCTGGGAACTCCAACGCGTCGTCGGGGAGTTCCCTGACGAATTTGGAATTGGGATCACGCTAGGGAGCCTTATTACCTCTGATAGAATTAAAACGAGCCAATAACAATTGGCATGCAATCTTTGCATTCCGCGAGCCGCCTACAAGCGCGGATATAAAAGCGGAAGTAAAACATTGCATAGACACTTTTTACTTCGGAGCCTCTCAGTAGTGTCTGTGTGCTGCTGTTCCTTACCTTTTGAAGAGAAACGAGCTGGAGAAAGAAGAGTCTTTGACGGCAGCTGGTGTGACGGCGCTTGTGTGATCAACGCGACTGAGAGCAGCACAAGGGATAGCAGTTTCACCCGGAAGTGTCTGCCGCGCTGATCCCTCGGTGCTTCGGCGCTTCAAAGTGCTTCTTCTTTTTTATTTTATTTTCCTTCCAAAAGAGCTCTGCGGTGCATTCGCGTCCTTTTCAGGATGCTGACTCGCCCGTGCGTTTCTAGATGCGGTCGACTTCTCCCTCAGGCTGATGGCCACAAACACTGCTTCACATGTCTGGGCTTAGCGCACGCTGAAGCGGCGTTTGTGGTGAGTCATGCTCTCATTGCGGGAATATGACTCTCGCGTTGCTACGTTCGAGACTGAGAACCCTTAAAGGGGCAGTCCCTTCAGATAATCTCCGATCTAGTTTGTCTGTTGGTTCAGTTCGGCAGACATCTACTTCGCTGATTCCTGTTGGTGAGTGAATGAGGATCACTGTGAGACACGCGACTGGTGAAAGATCCCGTCGGGCGCCTCACGCCTCTAGCTGCACGCTGCCATCGGCGCTTCTGGTGGAGCGGCCGGAGCCCCCACGGGCGGTTCCGGTTGTCTCCTTCAGCGCGCCACCTGAGGATCAGATGTCTATAGCGGCATCGGAGGAAGAGCGGTCCTCTGGCGATGACTCGCCGGCGCTGCCCCCTTCGGTTGTGGTAGCGTCAGTTGAGTCAGATCCGGAAATGGCCGCTGTGCTCGAGCGGGCGGCTGCGAATGTCGGGCTTGTGTGGAACCCTCTACCGGGTCCCGAACGTTCGCGGCTAGATGATTGGTGTCTTGGGGCGGGTCGTGCTGTTGTCCCACGACCTGCTCCAGTCCCTTTCTTTCCCGAGATGCATGAGGAGTTGAGGAAGTCTTGGTCGGCGCCCCTGGCGTTCAGGTGGAGGCAACCTTCATTCCTCCTTCTTCAGCACTCTGGACAGCGGGGTGGCACACGGATACGAGGGAATGCCCCCGGTGGAGCGGTCTATCGCGATGCAACTGTGTCCGAGGACCGCTTCCGCCTGGCAGGGTGCCCCTTCACTCCCCTCCCGTGCCTATGGGTTTTCCTCTGGGCTAACCAGGGATGCCTACAGTGCGTGTGGAGACGCCGCTTCCGCCCTGCATGCCATGGCGCTTTTGCAAGTACATCAAGCGAAGGCGCTCCATGGCGTGCAGGCGGGTGGTCCAGACCCAGCTCTGCTGCAGGAGCTACATGTGGCGACGGACTTCGCCCTCCGGGCGACGAAAGTCACCGCACGTTCACTGGGTCGGGCGATGTCCACATTAGTGGTCCAGGAGCGCCATCTTTGGCTGACCCTGGCTGATATGAGGGAAGCGGAGAAGAACAAACTTCTCAACTTCCCCGTATCCCAGGGCGGCCTCTTCGGCGACGCGGTGGAGAATTTAGCCCAGGAGTTCTCCGCCGCCCAGAAGCAGTCGGAGGCTGTGCGGCATGTCCTGCACAGGACATGGCCGTACAAGCTCCGGCTGGTCCCCGTCGCCGAGGCCGTCCTCCGGCACCAGCTTCCCCTCCAGCGCAGCAATCCAACCCTGGAGGCCGGAAGTCTGGTTGTAGGTTAATGGCCCAGCGCGCTCAGACGCTCCGGCCCCTTCCCTTAAGAGGAAGGGAGGGAAGCTTTCCTGACTCGGGCGATCTGAGGGAGGTCCAGGAATCTGCTCTACAGGGGGGTGTTTCTGCACACCTCCTTCCCGGAGGGCCGGGCGGGAAATCTTTTTGGCTTTTCCGCCGTTGACCTCCTGGTCAGCGGTACCCAAAATATCTATAGTAGAGCATTTTTCTCCTTCTTCAGGTCATCTTTGGTCGAGACTGGTGGGCACACAGTCTCCTCCACCCAAGAGGGTCCGAACGGCAGTGGATGCTGTCTCCGAGCAGCATCACTCTCGTTCCCCTCTTCCCAGTCTGCAGATAGCAGCGACGCTTTCAGTTGCATCGCTCCTGTCGGCGGCTGGGCCCGGAGGGACAGAGACCAGCTCACGAGGAGGCAGGGCCTCGTGCTTCGTCTCTTCCCCTCCCCTCGCCACGGGGCGGCTCTCAGCAGAAAGCCCACGGGCTCTCTCTGCCATCTGCCCCCCGGTGGAAGCAGGTTCCTGGTGAACTTCACGCCCAGACCCCGCTTCCAGTGGCTACTTTGCCACTGGAGCCGGGTCCCTGCCTTCCACCTCGCTGCCCCTCCGCGGGTACGCCGGTGGTTCGGGTGGGCTCGTTGGGTCGGTACCTAGAAGCCTGGCTAGAGCTTCCGGGTCCGTCTCGATGGTCCCATTCGGTTCGGCTATGCAATTCAGTTTGCACGCCGGCCTCCCAGGTTCAGGGGCATTCACTTCACCTGTGTGCAGTCAGTGGACGCCCCTGTCCTGCGGAAAGAGATCGATGTCCTGCTGGCGAAGGACGCGATCGAGCCGGTCCCTCCTGCCGAGATGAGGTCCGGGTTCTACAGCCCCTACTTCATTGTACCCAAGAAAGGCGGATTGCAGCCAATCCTGGACCTGCGAGTTTTGAATCGGGCCCTGCACAAACTCCCGTTCAAAGTGCTCACGCAGAAGCGCATTTTCGAATGCATCTGTCCCCGGGATTGGTTTGCAGCGATCGACCTGAAGGACGCGTACTTTCAGGTCTCAATTCTTCCTCGACACAAACCATTTCTACGGTTTGCGTTCGAGGGTCGAGCGTATCAATACAAAGTCCTACCCTTCGGGCTGGGCCTGTCACCCAGCGTCTTCACAAAAGTCGCGGAGGCGGCCATTTTTCCCATGAGAGAACAAGGCGTTCTCAACTATCTCGACGATTGGCTCATTCTGGCTCACTCACGAGATGTGTTGTGCAATCACAGGGACATTGTGCTACGGAACCTCAGCCGGTTGGGGCTTCAGGTTGGGAGCAAACTTTGACCCGTGCAGAGGATCTCTTATCTCAGTATGGAGTTGAACTCGGTCGCCCAGACGGCGTGCCTCACGGAGGAACGCGTCCAGTCAGTGCTCACCTGCCTCAGGTCCTTCCGAGGCAGGACAGCAGTTCCACTGAAACTATTTTAGAGGGTCCTGGGGCATATGGCAGCCGCAGTAACACCGCTCGGCCTGTTACATATGAGACCACTCCAGCACTGGCTTCACGATCGAGTCCCGAGGTGGGCGTGGCAGAGCGGCACATTCAGGGTCAAAGTAACCCAAAGTAACCCTGCACTGTCGCCAAACCTTCTCCCCATGGTTGGATCCTGCATTTCTTCAGGCCGGAGTGCCCTTAATCCAGGTTTCCAGGCATGCTGTGGTTTTCAGAGATGCCTCCGCCATGGGGTGGGGGGCCACGTACAAAGGGCATGCAGTCTCGGGTCTGTGGACGGGGCCCCAGCTGCTTTGGCATATCAACTGCCTGGAGTTGCAAGCAGTACGCTTGGCTTTGTGTCGCTTCAAGGGGTTTCTCAAAGATAAGCACGTACTGGTCCGTACGGACAGCACTGCGACCGTTGCATATATCAACCACCAAGGTGGTCTACGCTCCCGCCGCATGACGCGACTCGCCTCCCACCTCCTCCTGTGGAGTCAGAAGCATCTGAGGTCGCTTCGTGCCACTCATGTTCCAGGGGAGCTCAACCGTGTGGCAGACGAGCTTTCACGGTTGCCTCCTCTGCCAGGAGAATGGCGACTGCACCCCCAGGTGGTTCAGCTGATCTGGAGTGTTTTCGGAGTCGCACAGGTAGACATGTTTGCTTCTCCGGACACGACCCACTGCCAATGGTTTTACTCCCTGTCCAAGGGGACCCTCGGCACAGACGCCCTGGCTCACAGCTGGCCCCGGGACCTGCGCAAGTATGCGTTTCCTCCAGTGAGCCTTCATGCACCGACTCTGTGCAAGGTCAGGAAGGAGGAGCAGGTCCTGTTAGTGGCGCCGTATTGGCCCACCAGGCTTTGATTCACGGAACTCATGCTCCTCGCGACAGTCCCTCCTTGGCCGCTTCCTCTGAGGAAGGACCTTCTTTCTCAGAGACGGGGCACTCTATGGCACCCGCGTCCAGACCTCTGGAAACTCCATTTCTGGTCCCTGGACGGGAGGCGGAGGTTCTAGGTGATCTACCACAGGCAGTGGTAAACACCATCACTTCTGCTAGAGCTACCTCTACGAGGCGCCTCTATGCCTTGAAGTGGAACCTGTTCGTCGAGTGGTGTTTCTCCCGCCAGGAGGACCTCCGAACTTGCCCGATCAGAGTCGTGCTTTCCTTCCTACAAGATGTGTTGGAGCGTAGGCTGTCCCCTTCCACCCTCAAAGTGTATGTTGCAGCAATAGCTGCACATCACGATGTAGTAGAAGGTAAGTCCGTGGGAAAGCACAACCTGGTCATCAGATTCCTTAAGGGTGCTAGGAGGTTAAATCCGCCTCGTGTTTTGCACTCTGTACCCTCTTAGGACCTAGCTCTGGTACTGAGAGCTCTCCGAAGTCCTCCCTTTGAACCTTTGCTGACAGTAGAGCTGAATATCCTGTCCATTAAGACAGTGCTCCTGTTGGTATTGGGCTCTTTCAAGAGGGCCGGGGATCTGCAGGCTTTTTCGGTCGACGAATCGGGCCTAGAGTTCGGGCCGGGCCTTTCTCATGTTATATTGAGACCCTGCCCCGGATATGTGCCCAAGGTTCCTACCACTCCCTTTGCGGACCAGGTAGTGAACCTGCAAGCGCTGCCCCAGGAGGAGGCAGACCCAGCCCTAGCTTTTCTCTGACCAGTCCGCGCCCTGCGGGTTTACATTGACAGAACGCAAAGCTTCAGGACCTCAGACCAGCTCTTTGTCTGTTACGGAGGCCAGCAGAAGAGGAAGGCTGTCTCCAAGCAGAGGTTAGCTCACTGGTTAGTGGATGCTATCACCCGAGCGTATGAAGCTAGCGGGTAAGCATTGTCCTCCCAGGTTGCGTGCTCACTCCACAAGATGTGTTGCCGCCTCCTGGGCTTGGGCTTTCGTACCACTACAAAGGGGAATATTTTTCCATAATTTGCAGCACTGAATTGTTCAATCTTTACTCTAAATGACTCAGAGAAACTTCACTATATGCTCGGAAAGGATGAGCTGAAAAATACCTTACACCATAGGAGATGGTCAATCCATTGTATTTGTTATATATTACTTTATATTGTATTTATATTTTATATTCATTGTATTATAATTAATATTAGGATAGACCAGAGATATTATCTTTTGATATACTTATTATTATTGCTATTATTATTACCTAATATAGGTTAGGTAATATGATCATAAGTGCATTTGCTTGTTTCAAACATTTTGTTAAAGATTATAACATCTTTGACAAAAGCAAAACACAACACAAGTTTGTGAGGGTGTGCATCTGTGAGTGTGAGAGTTTGAGTGTGTGCGAGTGTGGAGTACAGAACAAGTTCTGACGTTCAAACCAATCTTAAGTTTTCTGATTTGTATTTTTCTTTATTTTTTTATCAATTTTATTGTTCTGACAGCTCAGGCCCCTTTAAACAAGAAAATATACATCTTTTTGTGCACTTTATTTTTAAAAAGCCTATATATTTGGCAGATGTAAAGTATACATATGTATGTTTTTTGTTAGTCCATTTTTTTGCACTGGATTTTTTTTCACTGAATTTGCACCTTCAGTTCTATTTTTTAATAAATGATTGGAAATGTTTTTTTAAAAATCTGATTCATCGATTAATCGACAAATTAATCGACAGATTAATCGATTATTAAAATAATCGTTAGTTGCAGCCCTAGTCCAGTGTAGAGGTCTTCACAGTGCACCCGAGACCCGTCGGCCAGGGACCCAACCCGGGACCCGTACGGGTTTGGGTCTATATTTTAAATGATCAGCCGGGTCCGGGTCGGGTCCGAATCTATTACTTCGGGTCCCGGGTCTGTTTAACATTGTGTGTAATACGAACGCATTCTCATCCTTTAGCGTCATGTAGGACGCGCTGTATGACAAAACGGCGAAATACTACTCACATGGCACCCGTTAACATTAATATAACACGCGCTGAGAACGGGCTGGTAATACACGTGCGATTGGAGTGCAATCTCAAGCGTGTGTCATGTTTCTATGGCAACCAGAGCAGAGCTTCTGCCAAACCGTGCTTTGCATTTTCTCCAATGTTTATAATAATATAAATGAACTGTCTTGTTTAATCTTAAAGTTTTGGTGGTCAGATTCAGACTCAATGAAGAGCAGAGAGCACAGATATGATCAAGCTGAACAAGCAATCGTTATTATAGTTCATAAGGGCAAACAGTTAAAGTTATTATGCAAGTTAACTCGAGTCAGAATGTACATGTGCAAGGCTGCATTTTTCATCCATCACCGTGACATCAAGTGGACTTTTAAAGCTGAAATAATGAGTGGATTAAGCTTGGAAAAACGAGAGAAATAACATGGATAGAGCTTTCTTGTCGGTGGATTGTAATGCATCACAGTCAGTCAGACAACGTTACAAGGAAGTGAGACAACGACTACTAAAATTAGGTAAGACAAAAAGTTTTATTTTTCGCAACTCGTGTGAAATAATATGTGACAATCGGGTCCAGTCGGGTTTGTGTCTTCCTGTCGGGTTCGGGTCCAGTTTTCAAATAATAGACGGGTCCAGGTCGGGTCCGGGCAGTACATAAATGGCATTTCTCGGGTCTGCACGGGTCCGGGTCCAACTTTTGAAATGAACGACGGGTCCGGGTCAGTTCGGTGTAGCACATTACGGGTCTCTTCCGGGTCGGGCATGAATTTTTGGACCCGTGAAGACCTCTAGTCCAGTGGTCTCTTCGGTGACCCATTATGCCACGTGCAGTCCAGCCGTGTCTTCCCCTTGACAGACTCGTTCTGTCGTCCCTGTTGAGTACGCTCCCACATTCCCTTTGGATTGGGACTACCTCAGGGACTGCCATATGTTTCACTATCCCCCTGGGCTAGTACATATGTGTATTCCAGGCCTTCATCAGGCTGCTGGCTTCTGCAGCATTCCTTTCCCCTTTCTTAGGGTCGGGCCCGCTTTCCCAGTGTTATCCAATGTCCACTGATTGGGTCTTGCGGAACAGCAGTGTGACTCCCTAGCTAGCTCCTGTTATTTCTGAAACTGCGTGGGTAGCGTAGCTAGGCGCTGGAAGGGGCCAGCGCCATGGCGTTTTATTAGGGATCCCAATTCGTCAGGGAACTCCCCGACGACACGTTGGAGTTCCCAGGATGAAGGGGAACGTCTTGGTTATGTATGTAACCCTCGTTCCCTGAGTACAGGGAACGGAGACGTGTCGTCCCTTCGCCATGTTGCTGTACCTTCGCGAAGGTCTGTACTCAGTTCGGCTCCTCAGCGAAAAGTGTCTATGCAATGTTTTACTTCCGCTTTTATATTCGCGCTTGTAGGCGGCTCGCGGAATGCAAAGATTGCATGCCAATTGTTATTGGCTCGTTTTAATTCTATCAGAGGTAATAAGGCTCCCTAGCGTGATCCCAATTCCAAATTCGTCAGGGAACTCCCCGACGACACGTCTCCGTTCCCTGTACTCAGGGAACGAGGGTTACATACGTAACCGAGACGTTTTATCATGTTGATAATTTAAATAAAATATGACAGTAGGGTTAAAGGGTTAAAAACACTATTCTTGTTTTAGTTAAGATTAATGTATGATCTTACTTCAGTTTCTCCAGTTTACATTGAGGATCCTTCAGTCCATCAGAGAGCAGCTTCACACCTTTATTTCCTATTATATTCTCAGTCAGATCCAGTTCTCTGAGGTGTGAGTTTGATCTCAGAGCTGAAGCCAGAGCAGCACAACCTTCATCTGTGATCTTACACATATACAACCTGTAGAACAACAACACACACTTTAATCTCTCAGTTCAGCATGAACTACACCAGTGGTTCTCAAAGTGGGGTCCGCGGACCCCTGGTGGTCCGCGAGCTAAAGCCAGGGGGTCCGCGAAATAATTTACAACCTAACGTTTTTTTCCATGCTATGAGTCATGTTTTCTTTATCATCTGAAAACATGCTGTTTATTTCTAAGTAACTTATATAAAGCATTTAACATAAAACAATACAAAGTAGACACTTAAAGTTTTCTATAGATAGATAATCTATGTCTTTGCGTCAAGTAGACTATTCGCTGCTGTTGATTTTGCGGGACGTGCGCCAGAAAGGAGACAGAGAGACGGCATGAACCCGCATCCGGTTCTTTTCTGTATTTTTAAAAGGCATGACATTTTGTAGTCATTTATAATGTAGCCTATACACAAATAAAAAAATGGACACTTTACCGTTTCGGATGATGCACTCTTGTCTTATCTATGACCATAAATAAGAGTATTCCTGTTTCCACTGCTGAGGAAAAATTCCCATGTAATTGCGCGCCGGCGTCTCGCGTGCGCGCACAATAGTCAGTTCTAGCACTGCTACTGTAGATTTGACATTAGAAGTCTGATCATTATCAAAAAAAAAAAGTGCATAGTGACAGGGCCGTACCCACAACTGAGGTTGCAAGGATGCACATCGCGATGATAACTGACCTTCTCCTCTGAGGTGCTTCAGCAGACTAACAACGATAGCTCGTCAATGTCAAAATGTTTGAGTCGGAGTGAACTCAAAGTTCCCCGCACGACGTTTCAGTCAACGGTCATAAAGTGCGAGATAAGATGTAGGCCTTAATTAACATAAACTAAACAGCTGTTTTAGATAAAAGTTTTAAAAAACGACTGAAACAATCAGTTTGCAAAATATTAATCAAGCTCAACTTTAACAAAGGAAAAAGCATGGTCAATAAAAACATACTGTGCCCATGAGATTAAACATTATGGATTCATATATTTAACATATACTGGATGTTTTTTTTAGTTAATTACAGTAGCTCAAATTAACAACGCACGCACCTATTAAACATAATGCCATGATCATTGTATTTATAGGCTTATGGGCTTTATTTGTGTGCAAAATAGGCCTAATTATTGAAACATTTCTCTTTTAAGGCCATTCCTGATTGGAATATGTGATTGTGTTTCGTGACATCTTGACAAAAAAAAAAAAAAAAAAAATGTATGCCACTGACTGACATGCTTCTACTAAATCTATAGTTATCCAATTGTGGGGCCTTAAAACACCTTAAAATGCACATGTGTAGATCAAGAACATCAAAAATTCCTAAGTGAGGGATCCTAAGTGATTCCTAGCAAGATCACTTTCGTTACCTCAGTAGGCTATTTAGAAATTCCTGCATAGTACCCTGGGTGAAGACCATTCATTTTGTGCAAAAATATTTCATTTGCCGCTCACACATTAACTTTGTGCTCAATAACTGTTATAAATATGAGGGGGGTCCTTGGAATTTTTTTTCCCCTGAAAGGGGTCCCTGGCACCAAAATGTTTGAGAACCCCTGAACTACACAACCACAGAGAGACTGACAGTGTTGGGGAAGCTACTCTGAAACTGTAGTTTGACAAGCTACAAGCTACTCGTAAGTTAAAGTAGTTAAACTACAGTCAAGCTACCCTTTTGGAAAAGTAGTTAGCTACACTACAAGTTACTATCAAAAAGTAGCTAGCTACATTGAAATTACTTTTGCTTTTTGAGCAACTTAAATTATAAATAACTGAATTAGTGTCTGAGTAATGTTTTAAGTAAAATATTTAGTGTTTAAAACAATGCAATACAATTATGATTTCACAGAGTATTATTTTATTACACACAACACTCAAATATCTCAGACTGTTTGTCAAAAGTCGAAAATTGCAACAAATAGCCTACAACACTGCAAGAACAAAATATACATCCAGCGTAAATTGCATGTACAACATTTTCTCAAAAATACAGTTTGAACTTGGGCAAATAAGGCCATGGGTAATTAACGTTAGTTGTTTCTCCATCCTCCAAATCTGCCGTCACGTCTTGCTCCATCATGAATAATCATAATATGGGTGTGTCAACACACTTCTGTACGTCAGTGAACAGTTAGCCGCAAGACGCGTGATTGACAACAGGTGGCGGTAATGGCAAAAAATGAGTTTGTAATCTAACCAGAAGAAGAATATCCTTGCATCGCACTGATTCGCACAAGCTTGACAAACGCAATGTAGCTTTTGCTTGCGCTACACCGCTACTTGCTGAAAAAAGTAGTTAGCTACTGGAAAAGCTACAATGTTTAAAAAGCAACTGAGCTACTGTCAAGCTACTGAAAAATGTAGTTAAGTTAGTAGCGTCGCTACTTGTAGTTAATTACTCCCCAACACTGGAGACTGAGACATTAAATACTAAACCTGTGTGGGTTTAATATTTTTATTACATTTTGCATTATTTTGTGTTAATGTAAGTCGCTATGATTTGCACAATATAAGGAGAATAATTCCTTAAAATAATACTATTCTTGTCTCAGTTAAGATTAATGTATGATCTTACTTCAGTTTCTCCAGTTTACAGTAAGAATCCTTCAGTCCATCAGAGAGCAGCTTCACTCCTTTATCTCCTATTTTATTCTCAGTCAGATCCAGTTCTCTGAGGTGTGAGTTTGATCTCAGAGCTGAAGCCAGAGCAGCACAACCTTCAGCTGTGATCTCACACCTCAACAACCTGTAGGACAACAACACACACTTTAATCTCTCAGTTCAGCAGGAACTACACAACCACAGAGAGACCGATATATTAAATACTAAACCTGTGTGGGTTTAATGTTTTTTTAAAATTTTGCATTATTTTGTGTTAATGTAATTCACTATGTTTGAACAACATAAGGAGTATAATCCCTTAAAAATAATATGATACTTGTTTTAGTAAAGATTAATGTATGATCTTACGTCAGTTTCTCCAGTTTACAGTGAGGATCCTTCAGTCCATCAGAGAGCAGCTTCACACCTTTATCTCCTATTATATTCTTAGTCAGATCCAGTTCTCTGAGGGGTGAGTCTGATCTCAGAGCTGAAGTCAGAGCAGCACAACCTTCATCTGTGATCTCACACCCGCACAACCTGTAGAACAACAACACACTTTAATCTCTCAGTTCAGCAGGATCTACACAACCACAGAGAGACTGAGATATTAAATGCTAAATCTGTGTGGGTTTCATGTTTTTATTATTTTTGCTTTATAATGTATTAAAGTAAATTATGATCTGAAAACATGTAAGGATTATAATCCCTTTTGTTGATCTTTTGTATACTGATTAAAGTGTGTTTTGTTTAAAAAAGCAGGACAGATTAATACTACCATAGACAACAGTGAACAGAGAAGCACATCACTACAAAACACACACACTCACACTTACTTTGCTGATCTGGAGGCTTTAACTACAGCCAAGAGCTTCTGAAGTACTTCATCTGGTGATGTGTGGTTTTGGTCTTGATTGATGTTTATGTATTTCCTTAACTCAAACTCATCCAAACACTCTGAGGTTAATAAAACAAAGACAACAGCGGACCACTGTGACGAGGAAAATCTGGTGCTTGAAAGACCTCCAGATCCGAGACACTCCTGGATTTCATTTACAAGAGAAAGATCATTCAGTTCATTTAAACAGTGGAACAGATTGATGTATTTCTCTGGTGAGGGATTCATTCTTATTCTCAATCTAATGTATTCAATCGTTTTCTCTTTACTGTACGAGATGTTTCTAACATGCGTCAGAAGGCCCTTCAGGAGCTTCTGATTGGACTCCAGCGAGAGACCCAGAAGAAACCGCAGGAAAAGATCCAGATGTCCATTTGTACTCTGCAGAGCCTTGTCCACGGCTCTCTGATGCAGGTCAGATATTGTGTGACATGTGAACTCATGTGCATGTTTTGAGCTGAGGATTTCATTGAGCACATCCCTCTTGTACAGCAAGAATGAAAGAAGCGCATAAAGAGCTGCTAGATGCTCCTGAATGCTCAGATGAACAAAGCAGAAGACTTTCCCCTGACAAAGGCCCAACTCCTCTCTGAAGATCTGAGTGCACAATCCTGAGTAAACTGATGCCTCGGTCTCATCAATGCCACACTCGCTCAGGTCTTCCTCATAGAAGATCAGATTGCCTTTCACAAGCTGCTGAAAGGCCAGTTTCCCCAGTTTGAGGATCATGTCTTCATCCTTCACTTTCTTCTCATAGTCCTTCTCTTGTTTGATATTGGTCTGAATGATCAGGAAGTGTGTGTACATTTCAGTGAGAGTCTTGGGAATCTCTCCAGTCTCTGCATCACTCAACATCTTCTCTAGGACAGTGGCTGAGATCCAGCAAAACACTGGGATGTGGCACATGATGAAGAGGCTCCTTGAGGACTTCAGGTGTCTGATGATTTTATTGGCCAGACTCTGATCACTGATTCTTTTCCAGAAGTATTCCTCTTTCTGTGGGTCATTGAATCCTCGTACCTCAGTCACTCGATGCACACACTCAGAGGGGACGAGATCGGCTGCTGCTGGTCTGGAGGTGATCCAGATGAGAGACGAGGGAAGCAGATTCCCCATAATGAGGTTCGTCAGCAGCACGTCCACTGAGGCGGATTCAGATATATTACACATTTTCACTTTAAAATCCAGAGACAGACGACACTCATCCAGACCATCAAAAACAAAGACCACTTTATATTCATCACTGAATGGTTTCAATTCCATTGTTTCAGGGAAAAAGACATGAAGAAGATCTGAAAGACTGAGTGTTTTGTCCTTCAATAGGTTGAGCTCTCTGAAAGGAAGAGGAAACATGAGCTGGATCTCCTGATTCTCCGTCCCTTCGGCCCAATCCAGGACGAACTTCTGCACAGAGACTGTTTTTCCAATGCCAGCGACTCCTTTAGTCAGCACAGCTCTGATGGGTTTGTCTTGTCCAGGTAAAGGTCTAAAGATGTCTGTGCATTTGATCGGTGTGTCCTCTGTTGCTGCTCTCCTGGATTGAGTCTCAATCTGTCTCACCTCATGCTCATTATTGATCTCTCCACTTCCACTCTCTGTGATGTAGAGATCAGTGTAGATCTCATTCAGGAGTGTTGGGTTTCCCTGCTTTGCTGTTCCCTCATAAAGACACTGAAACTTCTTCCTCAAATTAGATCTAAAGGTCTTGAGGGCTTTAGCATGTTGATGGTCACTGCTGTAAGATAAAATAAAATTGTAAAATAAATAGTATAAATAGCCTATATTTTAACAGGATATTGTATATCATCAAAATCCTGCTATGTAAAACTCTCTGGATAAATGTCAAATGTCTGTCAAATTAATAAATGTAAATATAAACACGTGTAATCAATAAATGTTTAATACAGTGTTGACCTAAATCCAGGATCAATGTGTCCACTAAAGGTAAGTGGAGGATCCATTGACTGGTCACTCTTCATGGAAACACAGCTGTATCCTGGAGGGTCCAATCTGTGGATTTAGTTAAACACAAGTGAATGCAATTCACAGTCTTAAATTCATGATTTTTGTAATGAACTGATTCAGGTGACTGAATTATTCTAGTAATATTTATTATGCTGATGGAGACTTTACAGCAAGTGCACATCCATATATGTGAGAAGATAATTAAAGGTTCTCTAAGCGATGTGGGGCCAAAACATTTTTTGTCACATACATCAAACGTCTCCTCACTATCGGCTAGCTGTCTGTCCCCTAAACACACTGTAAAAAAACGCGGTCTCTGTAGACACCACAGGCTCCACAAACGGCAACAAAAACAATCATGTCTTACCCGGACCACGAAACCTAACAAACAGTGTTCCAGCCAATCACTGGCAAGAAGTATTTGAGGGTGGGTCTGAGGGGTTAGTGCGCGTGCACATGAAGGGGGTGTTTGTGTGAAGGAGATAGAAGCATCAGAGGGAAGTTTGAAAAATGGGCGACACACGACCAAAGAGACGTCGTTCTGAAGAACAAATTAAAAAGAAGGAGTCGGATAAAAAATGTGCGAAGTTCCGAATTTACATCGGTAGCAAAGCTTTTGAACGATGGCAAGAACTCCGGCGGCAGAAGGGCTTCCAGTCCGACATTCAGGTTGCTCTGTTTTTGCTGGACAGGTGGGTAACGTTAAATTGTTTTTTTCTTCTAAATTGACGCTTATGTTCGCCAAACCCACACAAGGATATAATTTGCTAGAACTATACACGTTCACAATTATTTCAGGAAGCACGGAAGGGAGGGGGAGGAGATGAGATGCGGAGGAGGGAGGGTCTAGCTAGCCTCCGATTTGTTTGAAAACGACTGTCCGAACGCCAACATCCAGGATCGCTTAGAGAACCTTTAGGATCTTTTAATTAATAGTGTCTGCACTGCATTACATACAGTCACTATAATCCCTTTAGAGCATGAATAATGCACTAATGGTACAATCTTAGTTTCAACACAGAAGATGTAACAATATGAATGTTCAATAGTGTTTACCTAAAGCCAGGATCAGTGTGTCCACTGAAGTTACGTGGATGATCCATTGACCAGTCACTCTTCATGGACACACAGCTGGGGTCTGGAGGATCAAGTCTGCACAGTGAAGTTGAACACAACAAGTGAATGTAATTCAAAAACTCTTATTTTAATTACTTTTGTAATGGTTGATTGTTCTTGGTGACTGAATAATTTGGTTAGTATGTATTGGAGACATTTCCAAACTGGGAGCCGTCTAGTAGGGTAATATATACACTACCGTTTAAAGTTTGGGGTCATTTTTTATTTCTTAAAGGGGCCCACTTTATATTAAGTGGCTTTAAGTACAATGTACTTACACTGAAAAATAATGTAAAATGTATTGTGCTCATGTTGTATTGTAAAACATTTTTGCTGCTATTGAGGTGTGATACGCGTAAGGTTAGGGACAGGTGTGGTGGTGTGGGTAGGTTTAAGGGTGGGTTAAACGGTGCGTTCCATTCTACAGGGTCCCTACGGAGTGTTCACTGCTCCCTACTCCCTGAACACGGTACATCAGTTGAAGTGGACTTCAATAATCACTCATTTGGAATGCTCTGAAACGTCATCAAAGAAAGGCAACAACAGGGTCGCGCAGATAATGATATAACTTAATTCAATGTTTTAATTGACTTTCCTTTCTAATTTAAAATCATATAGACCTATAGATACATTCATCACCCCAAACCGTTCATAAATACTCTAGTTTGTATAATAATAACAAAATTTAATACACAATTTTATACACAATGTGTACATAAACTCAGACCCGTTCGAAATTTAAATTCTCTTCCAACGGCTCTGCTCTATGGTTAGTTCCGACTGATGATGTGGTTCACAATGACAGTTGGTTGATTTTCGCTCTCCACTTCCTGTGAAGTGATGTATCGATGTTCCCTTATTCCCTACGCCATTTGCAGTGCCCTTTCGAACTGAACATGTTCGTTCCCTTCGGATTGGAATCTCACTTACAGGGGGGATGAAATGCTATTTCATGCATAATGAGTTTTTACACTGTTAAAGAGTTGGATTCACATGCTAAACATGGATCAAAAATTAAGTTGTACATTTAATTGAATATTTCTGTTCTCAAAATACTCATTCCTGGTTGTCACAAGTTTCGTAAAGTTTTTTCCGAGTATGGGCGAGTATGACTTCAGATGCGCCGGAATTTCCTTATACTGTCCTAAGGGCACTTCTCTCGGAAGGGCACGCGTGCAACTGTAGAGCGATAGCCGTAACCTATGCCCATCAAAGCGCTGTGCATCAGCTTCGCTGCAATATGTCATCAAAGAATTGTGTTTTTGGTTGCCAAGGCAAGACAACACTGCACAGATTCCCAAAGAATAAAGCGTTAAGGGACCAGTGGATGGAGTTTGTTTTTCCAGAACATCAACACAGTTGGGCAAGTGTTCTTGTTTGTTCCATACATTTCGAGGATGATTTTTTTATAAACAAGGCCCAGTTCGAAGCCGGATTTGCTAATCGTTTAGTTCTCAAGGATGGAGCAGTCCCAACACTAAAGGTTAACAGTCTTGCGTTGGAACCGCAGGCGCTGAATAGAACTGCTTCAAATGTCTGTGTGTCTATCGGCGTGTAACTTAAGCACAGCAAGTAGGCTAAACAACTTGATCACGTATAGTTAATGTATCTATGGAGCATGCGATGTATGGTGTGTGTTTGTTTAAATACATTTGGTTAGGTGGCTACTGTAGGTGTCTGTTTGTTTATTGTAAAACCAAATCAACAAAACACAGCGCTCAAGTTCAAATCATTTATATTTTAAAAAACACTCGAGACCTTGTGTTTTCCTCCCATTTCACTGCCCATCTCACGTTTTTGTGAGCAAAAACGCGTTCTGTATGAACGTGCCCTTAGTATTGTTTAGGGTGTTTAGTATTGTTTTAGGATGTCACAGCTTCCAGATGATCTCAATGTAAAAGCTTTGTGTGCTCATGATTATTTAGCTCCGCCCACACAGCACTCAGCTTTTTTCGGAAAGACTTGGTACAGCCTAACTTTCTTTTATAAATATAATAAGACTAAAGACTTTTTGGAGATATGATGGATGCAATATTACTCTATAGGTACTCAAGATTAACATGAGATTGACTGAAACTGAGTGTTTCACCCCCCCCCCCCCCCCCCCCGCAGCCTTGGTGAGCAGAAAAGACTTCTTTTAAAAACATAAAAATTCTTACCGACCCCAAACTTTTGAACGGTAGTGTATATACTGTACACTCACCTAAAGGATAGGAGCACTATACTAATACTGTGTTTGACCCCCTTTCACCTTCAGAACTGCCTTAATTCTATGTGGCATTGATTCAACAAGGTGCTGAAAGCATTCTTTAGAAATGTTGGCCCATATTGATAGGATAGCATCTTGCAGTTGATGGAGATTTGTGGGATGCACATCCAGGGCATGAAGCCTCCCGTTCCACCACATCCCAAAGATGCTCTATTGGGATGAGATCTGGTGACTGTGGGGGCCATTTTAGTACAGTCAACTCATTGTCATGTTCAAGAAACCAATTTGAAATGATCTATCTATCTATCTATCTGTCTGTCTGTCTGTCTGTCTGTCTGTCTGTCTGTCTGTCTATCATCTATCTATCTATCTATCTATCTATCTATCTATCTATCTATCTATCTATCTATCTATCTATCTGTCTATCTGTCTGTCTGTCTGTCTGTCTATCTATCTATCTATCTATCTATCTACTGTATCTATCTGTCTGACTATACGAAAAACTTGATTTGAAATGATCTATCTATCTATCTATCTGTCTGTCTGTCTGTCTGTCTATCATCTATCTATCTATCTATCTATCTATCTATCTATCTATCTATCTATCTATCTATCTATCTATCTATCTATCTATCTATCTGTCTGTCTGTCTGTCTGTCTGTCTGTCTATCTATCTATCTACTGTATCTATCTGTCTGACTATACGAAAAACTTGAATGCAAACATTTACGCACAAATATATCTTAAATAATAGTTTATAAAAGGTGGTCTGCTATAATTCACAAAGGAAGCCCATTTGTGCGTTATACGAGAAGGACATTCTGAATATTAGCCTAACGTTACTGTAAAATTAGCTGGCTTAAAAATAAGGATTGATCATTGCACAGTTATTCCAGACGCCTCTTTGTGCTATTCTTATTGGAATTGTGTAATCACAGATTATGAACAGATGTTTTTCACAACAAGGATGTATTCCCATTGGGTTTTTATGTTTTATGGGAACTTTAGACATAAAGATTTTTATACTGTATACAAACTGTGTTATGCCCACCTCTAATGTTACCGTTGTGGAAAGGTCATCTAAGGACATCTAATGTTACACACATATTTTAGCATGTTACAGTTCAGCCTATTGTTGATTTTTATTTCCACTTCCCTTTTATCCAAAGAGACGGAACTATTTGCACTGTATTGATCAATGGGAAATACATCATGCTAAAATAATCTGTCATACCTAGGCTACTATGGCTCACATTACTGGGGTCGTTTGAAAGTCGCAGCACGTTTCAGCATATTTCTGCTTCAAATATTGTGCGTAGTTAACAGTGAGTGGTGGTTTCAGATTTTATTAAAGTGCATTTGTCAGTGACGCACTCGTGACTCTTATTCTGCCTGACAGTAAGAAAAGCTCGTACTGAAGGCAGAGCGGTTTGACCAATAGATGAAAGGGGCATTTCAGCGTGCCCACTTGTGCAAATAAAATATCGAACCCATAAACCTATTTGTAAAACATTATTGTAAGTAAACACTTTGCATTGGAACTTTGGACTCTTCTTGGACTCTTCTGCACCACAGCGTGACTACAGTAAGATAAATCGATATTAGACAGTAAAAAAAAATACTCACGGCAAATCAAGAAAACAAGATTTAAATATTTAGACTAACTGTGTGGAGCTATATAACAATTAATCTGTCGATTAATGTATGCAAACAATTGCTCGCCTGTCTAAAAAAACAAACATAATAGATAAAAGCATATTTGGCATTTCCATGGTTTCTACTAAATAAAACCGGATATTGAGGGTAACGTGGGTATGATGCAACGCATTCTCATCCCAAAGAGTCATATAGAGATGCTTTTGACATTTTGTTTGAATCCAACACACATGGCACCCTTTAGCGTCAATATACTGTAACACGCTTTGGTTATGGTAGGTTTAGGTCTGGGGTAGGGTTAGGGTTACACCACTAGGAGGCGCCTTCTGGCCCATATATATCTGCGTCTCATATTGACGCTAAAGGATGCCATGTGCGTTGGATTTAAACGAAATGTCAAAAGTGTCACTATGTCACTATATGACGCCTTGGGATGAGACCGGGCAGTACAGATTCGCTCTGTGTCCTGCTTAAAATAGATTATTTCTCTGGATTTAAATATTCTTGGAAACATTTGGGATAATGTAAGTGCACAAGTCAACACAATATATAACATTGTTCAAGTAGTTTTTGGATACTATATGTACCAGAAGGATCCTTACGAAACAAAAATATATTGCAGTGTATTGGAATATACCATGTGATATATTAGGCAATATATTCCCATATAAAGGATTTAATATTTATATTGTCCAATATATTATTTCAATATATTACATATATTGCAATCAAGACAGTCTCCGTCTGCACCTTTCCGTCTGCATCTTCTTCACTACACTTCCCAGGATCCTCTTGTCTCTCCGCCTGAACTCACTCCCTCATCAACCACCTGTGCATCGTCATCATCATCTGTGTGACCTCTTCTCACCTCATTATGTTTGATTTCTGCTTGTTTTTAGTTTGCCTGTGTTCATTCATTCATTGTCGGTCGATGTTATCCTGAGTTCTGTGAGTGTTTCTGCCCGTCTTCTGTGCCTGTACCTGTTTTGAGTCTTTAGTAAAGTAATTGAATTGGAGCAGTTGCCTCTTCGGTCTTCTTCTTCTGCCTGCACTCCTCAACAAACCGTGACAGATCGACCGACCAAGACTAATTATGGACAATCCGGCTGTGGCTCTCCTCTGCCTCAAACAGGAAAACCATTCCCTGGAATCTCACACCAAGGATTTTTTGGAGTTGGCGTGCCTCACTCACTATCCTGACCACTCGCTCAGTATATTCTACATCGCCAGCCTCAGCGAGCGTTCCCGGGCACGCCTCCTAGGGAATGGTCCTGACGAGGATTTCTCCGCCTGTGTTGAGTGGGTATTGGAAAATAATGAATCTTCATTCACCATCGGTCTCGTAGAGTCTGCCAGCACCCCTCAACACATCTCCAGGTCTTATTCTGTCCAGCCTGAGCCCTCCTCATCGCTGGTTTCGTCCAGCCCCGCCGAGCCTGAGCCCTCCTCATCGCTGGTTCCGTCCAGCTCCGCCGAGCCTGAGCCCTCCTCATCACTGGTTTCGTCCAGCCCCGCCGAGCCCTCCTCATCACTGGTTTCGTCCAGCCCCGCCGAGCCTGAGCCCTCCTCATCGCTGGTTCCGTCCAGCCCCGCCGAGCCTGAGCCCTCCTCATCACTGGTTTCGTCCAGCCCCGCCGAGCCTGAGCCCTCCTCATCACTGGTTTCGTCCAGCCCCGCCGAGCCTGAGCCCTCCTCATCGCTGGTTCCGTCCAGCCCCGCCGAGCCTGAGCCCTCCTCATCATTGGTTTCGTCCAGCCCCGCCGAGCCTGACCCCTTCTCATCGCTGGTTCTGTCCAGCCCCGCCGAGCCTGAACTCTCCTCATTGATGGTTCTGTCCAGCCTTCCTGAACCTGAGCCCTCCTCATCGCTGGTTCCATTCAGCCCCGCCGAGCCTGAGCCCTCCTCATCATTGGTTTCGTCCAGCCCCGCCGAGCCTGACCCCTTCTCATCGCTGGTTCTGTCCAGCCCCGCCGAGCCTGAACTCTCCTCATTGATGGTTCTGTCCAGCCTTGCTGAACCTGAGCCCTCCTCATCGCTGGTTCCGTCCAGCCCCGCCAAGCCTGAACCCTCCTCATCGCTGGTTTCATCCAGTCCCGCCGAGCCTGAGCCCTCCTCATCGCTGGTTCTGTCCAGCCCCGCCGAGCCTGAACTCTCCTCATTGATGGTTCTGTCCAGCCTTGGTTAAACCTGAGCCCTCCTCATCGCTGGTCCCGTCCAGCCCCGCCGAGCCTGAGCCCTCCTCATCGCTGGTTCTGTCCAGCCCCGCCGAGCCTGAACTCTCCTCATCGCTGGTTCTGTCCAGCCCCGCCGAGCCTGAACTCTCCTCATTGATGTTTCTGTCCAGCCTTGCTGAACCTGAGCCCTCTTCACCACTGGTTCCGCCGAAACCACTTCACTGCTGGTTCCATCCAGCCCTGTCCAGCCCGAGTCCGTCCAGCCAGCGCCAGAGACCATCCAGCCAGCGCCAGAGACTGTCCAGCCCAGCCGAGCCTGAACCCTCCTCATCGCTGGTTCCGTTCAGCCCCGCCGAGCCTGAACTCTCCTCATTGATGGTTCTGTCCAGCCTTGCTGAACCTGAGCCCTCTTTACCACTGGTTCCGCCGAAACCACTTCACTGCTGGTTCCATCAAGCCCTGTCCAGCCCGAGTCCGTCCAGCCAGCGCCAGAGACCGTCCAGCCAGCGCCAGAGACCGTCCAGAGTCCGTCCAGAGTCCGTCCAGCCATCGCCAGAGTCCGTCCAGCCCGACACCGTCCAGCCCGAGACTGTCCAGCCCGAGACCGCCCAGCCAGAGACCACGATCCCACCCAGCCTCCCTCTCCCACCTCCTCTCATCAGTCTTCAGCCCTCCTCATCTCCTCTGCTTCCTGTCAGCCCCGCCACTCACCCTCCAGTATTCTGTGGATTAGTGGGCTCGCTGTGGGGCTTCCAGTCCCCAGCATCATCCCGGACTGAGGATTCCTGGGTTCTGCCTACAGCTGCTTTGTCCAGGATTCCACATCGGCCCATCACTCCACGGTCTCACCCTTGGCTCTTACCTCCCTCAGCTCCACCATGGCCCCTCAGTCCACCAGTTCCGCCAAGCTCCCTCGTCCCCCCGGATTCACTTTGGTCCCTCATCGTTCTTCCCTCACCTCTGGACTTCAATCCTCAGGCTTCGCCTCGTCCTTTCACCCCCCGGCTCTGTTGGACTCCTCACTCCCCTCAGTGCCCCGTCGGTCCTCACTCCCTCTGTCCTCACCCTGTCCTTCTGTGTCCCTGTCTACACTCTGGTCACCTGAGCCTGCGGATTCCCCCTGTCACTCTGAACCCTCCGCTCCACCATGTCCTAGCAAACTTCCGTCTTCTCCCTGTCATTCCCTGTCATCGGTTCCGCCTCTCTCTGTCATCGCCACCAAACCCCTTGCCCTTCAGCCTCCGTGGCTCCTCCCTCCATCGGCTCCATCATGGGTCCGCCTTCAGCCTGCTCCGCCCTGGCCACGCTCTCAGCCTGCTCCACCCTGGCCACGCCCCGCCCAGCCTTCAGCTCGCCCTCCCTCTTCTGTTCTACGGCGTGAGGCCACGCCTTCCGGGAGGGGGGAGTTCTGTCACAGTCTCCGTCTGCACCTTTTCGTCTGCGTCTTCTTCACTACACTTCCCAGGATCCTCTTGTCTCTCCACCTGAACTCACTCCCTCATCAGTGCATCGTCATCATCATCTGTGTCACCTGTTCCCACCTCATTATGTTTGATTTCTGCTTGTATTTAGTTTGCCTGTGTTCATTCATTCATTGTCGGTCGATGTTCATGTTACGCTGAGTTCTGTGAGTGTTTCTGCCCGTCTTCTGTGCCCGTACCTGTTTTGAGTCTTTAGTAAAGTAATTGAATTGGAGCAGTTGCCTCTTCGGTCTTCTTTTTCTGCCTGCACTCCTCAACAAACCGTGACAAGACCAAAAAGGGCACTACATATAGTTTACATATAGTTTGTCTTTTTAAAGTTAGTCTTTATATGCTTTAATATACTGCAATATATGTGATATATATATATATATATATATATATATATATATGGAAATATATAAATAAAATATATGCATTTCATATATTATGGAATATATTTTAAATATATTTAAAATTGTATGGAAATATATAATTAAAATATATGTAAAGATATGTGTTCAATATATTGTGGAATATATTTTAAATATATGTATAATTATGTGACAATCTGCAGCTGTAGTGCCCTCGAGAGCCTCTGGAGGGCACTCTCTCATTGTGTTATGTTTCCCCACGGACTCTGTGTTTTATTATGTTCAGCTGTGTTTCATTATTGGTTATTGAGTTCCTTATTTAAGCCCGAGTTTTCCCTGTGTCCCTTGCGAAGTCTTGTTAAACTGTAATGCCGAGTTCAGACTGCACGATTTTAGCCAAGATTTTGGCTCGCTGACAGGTTTTGAGAAATCGCAGACAAATGTCCGAAATCACCGGCAAATCGGCACTCGTTCACGCGAGTGACAATCAAACAGTGTGAATGAGCAAAGACGTGAAATGAGAGAATCACCGACGAGTCGCCGACGCCCGTGAGATATTTGGCATGCTAAATATCTGGACCTGTCGGCGATTCAAAATCCTGCTGTGTGAAAAGTGTTTTGACTGAAAACTACATTGGCGATCACCGGCAGCCAGTGAGAGAGCAAGATACAGAGCAGCAGGGAGTTCGGGGAGGAGTTAAAGATCACATATCAACATGATATGGCATTGTTTCAGAAAAAAAGCTTCTTCTCTGTCTATTTGGACACAATAAATGGAAGAAAAACAAGTAGAAATTTGGCAGGAGCACTCGTGTCTGTTTGACACATTTCACCTGAGCTGTACTACAACCGGGTCGAAAAAAAAAAGTCTCACGTGAGAACGGGCTGGAGAACTCCGGTCTTGCACGTGTGGTGTCGCGTTGTTTCCTTTTCACATCTCACGTGTGTTTGTTTTGAAACGTACTTTGGGTGCAGCGTGCTAGACAGAGTCTGTCCGCGATTTTTCCTGTTGTAAAGTCGCGGTGTGAAACCTTCTGTCGCCGATCAATCGTCCAGTGTGAACACAGCAGTGACTGAATGCTGGCCAAGATAGTCATGCAGTGTGAAAAGAACAGCGACCTGACTACTTTGAAAATCGTGCAGTCTGAACTTGGCATAAGCATGCAATTCTGAGCGTTATTCCCTGTTCTGCTTCTCCGTGTTTCCCTAGACTCTTGACCCTTGCCTGTATCCTGGACTGTTAACGAATCTGTGCTGCCTGCCTCGACTTACGCCTGTTCAGACCACGAGTAATTGGATTGTCCCTTTGTTTAACTGTTTGTCTGCTTGTGTTTCAAGCTGTAATAAAGTGCTGCACATGGATCCGACCGCCTCTGTCCGTACGTTACAAATTATATGGAAATATATAAATAAAATATATGTATAGATATGTGTTTAATAATATATTGTGGAATATATTTTAAATATATTTAAAATTGTATGGAAATATATAAATAAAATATATGTATAGATATGTGTTCAATATATTGTGGAATATATTTTAAATATATGTATAATTATATGGAAATATATAAATACAATAGATATGTGTTCAATATATTGTGGAATATATTTTAAATATATGTATAATTATATGGAAATATATAAATACAATAGATATGTGTTCAATATATTGTGGAATATATTTTAAATATATTTAAAATTATATGGAAATATATAAATACAATCTATGTATAGATATGTGTTCAATATATTGTGGAATATATTTTAAATAAATGTAAAATCAAAATCAAAAAAATGTAAATCAAAATATATGTACATATATTGTTTATATCAATATATATATATATATATATTGTACATATATCAATATATATTGAGAACATGCACATTCTGTAACGATGCAGGAAGGAATGAAGCAGAGAACAATCTATGTATATATGAAATTATATGGAAATATATAAATAAAATATAGCAGACAATATATTGCAGACAAACTCAGAGATTTGTATATGGGCTATATATGATTTTACATGTTATACTTTCCAAATAAACAACCATGTGGACATGCATGGCATAGCTATTTAGCTCAATTAAAATATCTTTAATAATTTACAAATAATTACTGCAACTGCATTACACAAATAAGTTTTATTGAAACATATATGCTTTTCCACAGTTCCCTAAGGTCCTTGAAAGTTTGTATATTATTTATTTATTCCTTATTATTTGTGCATTTTGTTTATAGATATTTTATTAATATTTAATAACAGCACTGAAAGATTGAAATAGACATTGGTCATTGAAATTCCTTCAATTTATATTGTATAATATGTATATTTTCTGTTCAATGGCACTCTTTAAAAAGGTTGCACTGTTAATAAATGTAGTCAATCACATTTCCTTAGTCTCACCATATGCAAGGCGTTTTGTGGTTTTAGCTCAACCTCACATTGGATTTTGTCTTGTTCCTTGTTCTTGTCTGTCATGTGATTGCCTGTTTGTCATGTGATCCTGCCATTTGTCTTGTCCCATGTTCAGCTGTTCCCCATTATGTTGATTAGTCTTCCCAAGTGTTTCAGTTTAACCATGCCCCCTTGTTATCTTGTTTAGCTTGTGTTCGCTTGTGTTTAAGCCCTGTGTTTTAGGCCAGTGTTTCCCAACCCTGTTCCTGGCGGCACACCAACACTGCGTGTATTCTTTGTCTCCCTAATCAAACAGACCCGATTCAACTCATCAGCTCATTAACCCACCTGATTATGAGCTGATGGGTTGAATCAGGTGTGTTTGATAAGGGAGACAAAGAATAAACGCAGTGTTGGTGTGCCGCCAGGAACAGGGTTGGGAAACACTGTTTTAGGCTATGTTTACACGGAAACAATTCTGAAGAGAAAACACAAAAGTGGTGTTGCTTTATCACTTTTTATTCTGCGTTTAGACGAGCGTTTTGGGTGGGAAATCCGCGTGCATATGGTGACGCAAAAGTGTGTGAAATTCCATGTAGTATGCACTCTAGACGGCTAGGTGGCAATGTGGAGCACTACCACACAACAACACCAAGTCCGCGCGCCTGCGTACAACCTTCACTGTCAACTCAAGCTTTTGCGGGGGGGTTTTTTACCCTTTACACGGGAATGCGGCTGGGGAGCGTTTTTAAGATTTCCACTCTGGAGGGTGGTTTCACTTTTTTGCGTTTTTAAGCCAAAAGCCAAAACACCATCGCCGTGTAAACGAAAGGCACATCCGATCAAAAAATGTTTACGTTTTTCACCCGCAAGCGTTCTCGTGTAAACAGGGCCTTAGTTCAGTCCTTGTGAGTTCTTGATGTTTAATGTTTGTTGTCTCCTTGTTCCCGTCCTGAGTTCCCTGTTCCTATTCTGAGTGTTCTGTCGTTTACCCTGGTTTACCTGTTTGTTTGTTTATTAAAGTGCTTGCGATTGGATTCAATCTCTGCTTCATGCCTGCATCATTACAGAATGTGAATGTTCTCAATATTGATATATGTAAAATATATGTACATATGTTTCGATGTAAACAATATGTACATATATTTTGATATAATTGTACATTTATTTAAAATATATTCCACAATATATGGAACACATATCTATACATATATTTTATTTATATATTTCCATATTATATTGAAATGTATTCTACCATATATTAAACATACACGTGACCTTATATCTTTACATACTGTATATTACCAATACATTATCCCATACAAATTGTAATACATTACAGTGGATATTAATAAATATAAAATTGCATATATTTTCAGTTATATAATTACATATATTATATATTAATTTACCATATGTTTCAATATATTAAAAGCGCCAATCATTTGTATATTTTGCAATATATTACAATATATTTAATATATTGTATAATATATGTATCATCAATATATTACTCCATTTATTTCCAATATATAATATATTGGAAAATGGAAAGGAATATAATATATTACAATATATTTTAAGCAATATGTTGGTAAATATATTTTTGGGGAAGAAAAGGAATAGTCGAATAAAGTCATTATTTTCGCACAAAAAGTATTCTCATCGCTTGATAAACTTATAGTTGAGCCACTGTAGTCACATGGAATATTTAAACATTTTCTTCACTGACTTTCTGGGCCATCAAGTTTCAATCCCTTGGGAACCTATGTAGCAGTGAATCACATCTCAAATTTAATCAAAAATATATTCATTTGTTACAGCATGGGGGTGAGTAATTAATGACTTAATTTTCATTTTTGGGTGAACTATCCTTTTAACACAGAGGATTTTACTGTGTACAGATAATAAGATAAATTATTTAGTATAGCGTTTACCTAAACCCAGGATCAGTGTGTCCACCAAGCTTAGGTGGAGGATTCATTGACCGATCACTCTTCATGGACACACAGCTGGGTTCTGATGACTTTGGCCTTTGCATCTGGACTGAACTGAAACAAAACATCAAGGGAAATAACAATCAGACACAGTGGCGTGATAATGACATTGTTGATTAACTTAATTTGATTAACTTAAAAATGTATGTACAATGAAAGAGTTGTCAAATTCATTCATTGAAATTTGTGATTTTGGGATTTGTTTTTGGAAAAGGCTGCTGATTTTATGCTGAATATTAAAAAATTAATTTGGCTCTTTAGTTTTCATACTCAAATTCTAAATATGGGGACACGTGAGGTTATTATGATAGTCATACATATCTTTAATGTCCCTTTATTAAAATATAATTAATTTATTAATAATCAAAGACAATTCTTTCATGTTTTATGCCAAACCTGTTACTTTACAAAGCTTTTGGAGTTGCATGTCATAGCAAAACAAACAACAACAACAACAACAAAAAAAAAGCAAATATTGAAACACCACACTCCATTATATACAATCGGTGTTGAGGTACTGTGTGCCAAGTTGAAGTTTTGATTCTGCATCATCCCACGTAGCAACAGTCGGCCTCCGGCTCACATCTGTCACTACATTACACTAGCCTACATTAGCCTACAGTCAGTGTTCCTGTACTTTGTGCCAAAAACACTTGAAAGACTGTTTTATATTGTGCTGATATATGCTATCCATAAGAGAAACCAACCAAGACTTATGATATCAGAAGCTAAATATTCGAATACAAAAATCGAACTATTGTTTTTAAAAGGAATATTGTCTCAACATTGTGTTTATCTTTCTCAGCACGAATTGTGATCTGAATGCAAATTCATTAGTCTACTTTAAACCATTAAAGGTATTTTGAATTACATAAAAATGAATGGACAATCGTATAACCAAAACAAAATGGCTGGGAGAGCGATAGCGGCAGGTAGAAAAACAATAAATTAAAATTTAAACGATTACTTAAACTGTAGGCTTATAAGACTCACCCATGAGGAAATTGATCTGTGGACAGGTCATGCTGATCATATTGATGTTCCATTAATAAAATGTAAATGATTTTGATGTTTTCATCAAATAGATTTTACTTTCACTTGGGTACCGCTACCGAACCAGGAAGCAGATTGAGATGCGCGGTTAATGTAGGCTGGCTATGCGAGATTCACTCATGCGTATTGATGATAGACTGGATGTAATTTAAGTTATTTTTAAATGAAAATAAATATAATAAACAAGACACCCAAAGTACTTATTTCCTCTCGAAAGACGTGTTTATCAATCAGTTATACTTGAACATGCATTTATAAACATGACTATCAAATAACCCATAGGAGAGTTTTGGAATATTCACACATAATTTATACACATAAAAACACGATATCAGAGTTTTAAAATCTAACTTTTAAAATAGAACAATTCACCGCGGTCGTTTAAACCAATGAGCAAGCTTGTGCCAGTCATTTCCCGTCATCATTGTTTTGCAGCGCAGTCGGTGGAAAAAAACTGCACACGACTGCAGAATGTTTTTTGACATACGTAAGCAAACTACTATTAGAAGAATATTGATATGTCATTAAAAATAAAAGACGACGAATATGGAATTCACAAACTGCGTTTGTGCTGGAGTTTGAAAGAGTTGAAGATGCCTCAACTTCTTGCTGTCCTCTAACGTTAGGCTATCTAGGTCAGTCAGATGAAGCAGAAGTGAACATGCGTTCATCAAACAACCATAGGCTACTACATAGCTATATACTAGTATTGAATAACATCCACTATTTCCATATCCCAATCCGTCCGTTGTTTGAGTATCCTTTTAAGACATCCGAGATGATCAAATAAACACCCAACATCCAAGATGATGTGATATTATGATATGGCTAATGCACCTCACTTGCAAACTGCCAAAAATAAAGAAATAAATAAAACTACAGAAGAAGAAGAAGAAGAAACATTGATCAGCAACAATTGGTTGACCATAAAGCATGCTCACTTTTTCACCGCAGCAGAGCAAGAGCTATTGCTTGAAGAATATGCTGAATTTGAAAGCTTAATTAAACCGCCAGGGAACACCTCAAAATGTGCAAAAGCCAGGAGAGAGGGCTTGCAAAAAGTATAGCAGACAAATTAAATGTGTAAGTGCTCACCACGTTATGGTCATATCTCTTATTTCAGTATATATTCTTGTATTTTAATAATTTCATAATTGCTTAATGCCAGAGCCACCTCAGGACCCACTAGAACATGGGAACAAGTAAAAGCGAAGTAAAAGAATATTATTCAAAATGGTAATCTTTTCTACTTCTACGGTTCTTAGGCTATTTTACAAAAAACAATTATTAAAAAAATATTAAATTATGTGTTTGTTTGTTTATAACGTTAACCAAGAAAAAAGCTGAGCAGAAAAAAGCAGGTGGTGGCCCTGCACCTTGGCAGAAGTGGTGGTGGTCCAGACCCATTGTGGAGGGCATGCCTGGGTTCAGCTGTTCCTCAGACACACATCCACCAGCAGCAGCAACTCCTTCATTACTGGTAAATGAGTTTTAAATTATCTTGCTAGACTGTACAATAAGTTGTTGCTGCATCAAATTAAGAAGGCCTAGTCCAAAAGGCTGGTAAAGTCATTTCAACTGTTAAATATTTCAATTGCTTTGACTTGTGAAGGTGAAAACTGCATGTTGAACTTGATGTAAAAATATTTTTCCATTAGTTATTGATCACATTTTTCCTAGTGTAGTTGTAATGCCATTGTGTTTTCCTCTTTTGTGCAGTTTTACACCAACACTTATACCTGTTCCCAAGAAAGTGTTGGCTGAAGCATGTGCAGTAAGTGGACTTTTTCTAACTTTACATCAAAAGGGAAGAAAGTTCAACACTTTGTAATGGCCATTTTTCCTCAATGCACAGGACAGTGAAGAAACCCATCAGATGACTGTCTCTTGGAGAAAGTATCTGTAAGTGCTTAAAGGGGTCATGAACTGGCTTTTTAAATTTTATTATATTGTTGTCTGAGGTCTACTTATGACGTTCGCTTGGTTTTTACATTCAAAAACATTAAAATGATTAAGTAATAGGCTATTTTCTACCCTAGTTTTGAGCCTAGCTGAAAAACGCCGGGTTTTTATGGGCGTCTCGCACTGAAGACTTGGAAGTAAACGCCCACTGCTGTGAGTGGATAACAGTTTTGCATATTATAATGAGTTTAACTCACCCGTTGATACACATGGGGGAAATTGTTTTGAAAACATCCAATGTTGTAAAATGGCAACTGGAATGATTAACCCATACATGTTCGACCCAGAGTCTGTGTGTTGCACAATATTCCTGTCAGATCCAATATAGACGGCACAGCACCGTTCTTTACTCTTAATCGCTCTGCAAATCCAGTCTTGTTTATAAAACAATCCTCAGTGAAATGAAGCGAACAGACGGACAATGTTTTACCCTCATCAGCTGGAACGTCATTAAAAATAAAGTTTATCCATGCAGTCCTGTTGGAATCCAGAGGAAGCTTATGCAGCGACTGTCTTCTTCCACAACCAGGCGCTGCACAATATTCTGTATTGCTCGGTAGATCAATCCGGTTTGTCATCACGAGGTAGGCCTATGTTATTTAGCTATGTGTGCAATGCGCAAATCCCACTTTGAAAAACGAGTCGTTTGCTGAGGCTGTGTCAATAAAAGCTTTTATTGGACTAACAAGGACGTTTTCAGTTCTGAAACTTACAGGATATTCTTATAATATGATGACCTCTTAGATGTCAAAAGCTCAAGGAAAATTTGATTTCACAGTTCATCACCCCTTTAAATAACTTTACTTAAATATCCTTCATGTAACCTTTCTTCTAAAATGAATCCTTTTTTATTGCCTGTGTTTGAAGGGGTTGTAATCACACATTACAATGATCCACTTGTCGGGTTTTGCTATTACCTCTGAAGGCCAGTATTCATATTTATATGTGAGGTCTCCGGGTCGGATTTCCTGTGAAATCCATTAGATGTGATGAGCATGCGCGCTCCCGAGACACACTCCAACACACACTCCCAAGACTCTCTCCTTTATATACAATCTATGACGGCACAGCAGCGAACAACATGAGTCTGATAACACCAAACAACTCCTGCCTCCAGCACACACTCCACAGAAATATAAAAACAAAACAAAACAAAAATTAATCTGCTGAAGCTCGTCTGGCCAAATGTGAATCGGATCGACTTAGGACGAAAACACGGATCAGCAGAATAACAAAAAGTAGGTGCTTTAGGATGTAACTTTTATTTTATGTACTACATCCTGTCTAACGTCACTCATCCCATGACTATCATATTGTCTATAATGCACATTTCCAGACATGGTCAGTACAGTAATGTCACTTCCTACAATCTTACTGTTACACTGAAATTGTTCAGTTTAGTTCACTAACCGTTTTCGTCCTCATATTATACATTCACCTATGTTGACATTGCTGATAGTGAAAGATACACTAATAGTTTGTGAAATGCATTATGCAAGATAACACCACAAATGTAATGTTATCATGGTACGAGCATGGAGCATTAGTTCAGTCAAGCTGATAAAAGTAGCCTATTATTGTAACGTTGTAGTGGGAGTGTACATGAGTTTCCAGCATGTTGTGTGATGCTTTCTCCAGTGTGTTGAAAGTCTCAGTGTCACCGTGTACCATGAGTGATCGATCTTGTGTTCGAGTACGAGCGCTCTTGTAAAAATTGGTTGCAATCTGAAACATCACAGATAGAGGCTGCTAAAAAAAAATAATTATAGCACCTTTAAGTTACACTTGAGTACCTATTATTTCTGATACATACACACGGAAATGTTCAAAAACACATTTGTGTGACATCAGATCTTTGACAGTAGCAATGATTAAAGTTATTGTCATATATATTTATGCCTATTACTGCAACCGCTCTTTAAAGGGATACTCTACTCAAAAATGAAATTTCTGTCATCATTTAATGCTGAAGAAGATATTTTGAAGAACGGTTGAAACTTTGGCACCCTTGACTTCCATAGTATTTTTTTTCTACTATAGAGGTCAATGGTGCCAAAGATCTCATACAGGTGTGCAACAACCTGAGGGTGAGTAAATGATGACAGAATTTTCCAAGAGGTCCTCAGTTTTGAGTGAAGTATCCCTTTAAGTTCAGGACGCCTAGCCGTGAAATGAAATATTTGTCTGTTTTTGTCTATATTTTTTTTTAAACAAAAATGTTTATGGCTTTTGGGAAAAATAAGAGATTTACCTGAGAAGTGAAGGATCCATAAATCTGTGAAAACAACCTCAGTGCTCCCACTAGTTCTGCAATTTGACTTCCATGTAGCAACACTGGCCTGTGTCTCCCTCTATTGACGGAAATGCAAAAAAAAAACATTTACAGCAATTTACGTTCATTGCAATTTATTTATGCTATTGCAATTTATATTAATCTTTAATGCTGATGTTATGTAATTGAAAAGTTAAACTTACTGATGTAGAGTCAAATACACGGTCTTCTGATGGGAAATTATTCAAACATTTGGAATAATTTTAACAATCAATTCATTTTTAAAGCTGATGCATTTTCTTTTTTTTTTTAATATTTATATGGCCTATATATATTTATGCACACTAGAATGAAGTAACCGAGTTTTTTCCCCCCCTTTTTTTTATCGAGACAGTTTCGGGGTGACGTCAATGAAGGACACCTCTATCTCTCTCTCTCTCTCTCTCTCTCTCTCACACACACACACACACACACACACACACACACACACACACACACACACACACACACACACACACACACACACACACACACACTGTGAATTGTGTTTGGCTGAAAGAGACTTGGAGGCGGGATCAATCTTCTATCCCAGTCCTCTCATTGGTCAGATTGGTACAGTATGTGACGAGTCAGAGCGTTAAACTTTTCTGTCCGTTCCGCTCGCCTGACACAGACAGACACACACAGCCAGGCTGTTTACTACAGCATTCTGCTGCTTTACACAGAGCGATTCCAAAGATACAACATGCAAACGACACAAAGACACTAGTTCAGAGAGAAAAGGTGAGTAGATGTCTGCATAATTGTGTCGTTAATATTTTTTTTTTTTCTTAGAGAGCAGCAAAGCAGAACCGATTTCCCACCTAGAAATACGGTTAACGCGATTGTGCACTTTGTGATCCTTCATGTCGTCACGCACGAGCGAGCGTTTAATCTTTAACATATGCTTTGTTATTTGCTATAATTTTTGTCGATGTGTTTTCATTAGCGCTTTTGTTGTCTGTCCTCGCGCAGCTGTCACTGCGGATGTTCGTGCGCTCGTGCGTCACTGTAATGTCGTCACGTGACTCATCGTCGTACTGCAAACTTCAACCGGCTTTGTGATTGTGGATCGAAGCAAATCAACCAAACCAGTTATCTAATCGTACATTTAATCATTAATTTCCAGAGACATTTGAGAAACGAATCCAGAAGGTATCCAAACGATATTTACCTGTAACATACCGTTTGAGCCTTCTCTAAGTTCGTTTACATTTTAGATGACGTCGGGTGAGGTAACATCATCGTTTTTTTTCATCGAGTCCTTTTCTGCCAAGAAGACCAAATTATCACAAGCTAAGCAGACATTCCTGTTTATCTCTGAACATCACATGCATCCCACAATGCAGTGCGCTCAAACTAACCTTGCATTTCCAGTGTGATGAATGAACTGGAAGTAATATGGACCGTGACTTGATGGGACTGCCAATTTAGTGCTGCATTATGCAAAATGTTTCACGATAATTTGTAACACTGTGTAGTTAACAATACACAAGTGCTCTGTTCGGACCATGGACACGGTATACTAATGTTCAGACCAGGGAAGCATAGGTTTAGCTGGTTAGCTTTGGAAGTTACCCGCTGCTACAGTAGTAAATGTCAAACTCATCATGTGACCAAAAACTCTTTCTACATTAAACCTATGAATCGATCCTTGTGTGCTGTGTCCGTTCGTTGGCCAGAAGAGAATGAGCCTAGTTTCTCCCAATGTTTTTTCTCCACTGTATTTATTAGAGGTGCTGATAGGCTTAATGAATTGTTTGCATCGTTGAATCATTCTCCTGCTATCACCGTAAAGCTGCTTTGGAAAAATCTGTATTGTATAAAACACTATGTAAAATAAAGGTTACTTGATTTGATTTCTGACTTTGTGTAACCAATGAACAGGGTTTTTTAGGGTCCTTAAGTGACATAGCCTTGTTTTTCCCTGCTTAGACTGCTATAACGGGCACTGGTGACTGAATGGCATTAATAGCCTTTGTCAATGGAGGTCAGTAGGCTAATGTCTGAACCTGTGGTTTAAATACTCTTTTTCCAGTGACGTACCAACTTAAGGCAAGACAACACAGATAAATAGGGTACAAAACAAAACTAGATTTCACCATACTTTTCAAGTTAAAAGTATTTTTTTTAAATGTAATGTAATTTAATGCTAATTTAATTAAATATGTGCATACATTTCCAGAACATAATGGTTCAAAATTGTTTCATTTTGTTGACATGTTTTTATAGATGGGATTTTGGATTTCTCTTCACATCAACAGCCAGAAAAAAAAAAATTCTCACCATGTTTTTAGGAATAAAATGTTATAGATGAAGAAACCCCTCTGTAAAAATCTTCAAATATTGATAGTATTATTTATGGTTTGGTATGTAAGTGCTGCTGAATTGGAAAATGACCTAATTGAAATCTACTGACGCAAATAGATAAGTGTCATAACATAAACACTTAAATGTGTATTTTGCATGTTTCGTTCCACTAGAAAAGATGACAGCGGACAAAAATATACATCTCAAAATTAAACCTAAACCCCAAAATACATAAACCCATGTATTTTTGTCCCATGACACAGAATTTGTTCCCTCATTTTAGTAAATTGTGGCCATGCTGTCCTAATTCGTTCCCTCGTTTTAAGTAAAACATGCAAAGCAACACATTATTACAACACGGTCAAAAATGTATAAAATGAGGTGATGAATTAGTTACCGCAATATACAGGCCTATATTGCCATAAAACAGTCCAACATTTCCAAGTTAACCAATTCATGAAATAACAATTGTTTGCATAAAGTTCTTTTCCTGTGGCGAGCGGGACAAGTGAGGGCCGCTGGAGAACGGCGTGATTACCGATGTGAGACGCACCGGTCTCGTATCTCTCACGGAGGAGCATGAATTTTCTTAGCAATGTTAAAACTGAAATCAACCGATCACTTGTTAAGCATTAATGTAAACACTACATTCAGATTCACCAATCGGGATTAATTCAGTTAGATTGAAACAAAAGCTGTGCATGTAAACAATGAATGGTTAAACTTAGACTGCAGAAAGCAAAAGCTGAATCCCGGACATCGACGGCCGGACATGTCCGTGAAAAAGAGGATGGTAACCCCTTACTACGTACTCAGCTTTCTCCACAGAACAAGAGCCTGTTCGCTTAGCTTCCAAAACAAGATGGCCGACACTATGTGTTCATTCTGTGAGTGAGATCGCCCTCTATGGGCGGGTTGAGGACATGCAGGACAGACCTGATTACTGACTGTAGTCTTTAGCCTCTGGACAACAAAATCCTCCGATGACACAAAATTACGATTTTTTTCCAGACAAAAAATACATAAATCTCTCGTCTCAGGGGGATGTGAGAGTGGAAAACACGGTAATTTAAAAACACTACTCGTTTTCTACTAATACAAAGCTAAATCCTGAAGTATCCCTTTAAAAACATCTTTGTATTGATGTACAAAACTACAGTAGTGAACATTTGAAGTGCTTTTGAACATTTGAAGTTATACATGAATTGTGAAGGAAACCCGTTCTTGTCTCCGGACAACTTTGATCCACTTCAAATGTTGACTACTGTAGTTCATACAAAAGTGCTTCACACCCCTCATGACCCTCTTACCCCACAGATGGAGGACGTGGCCTCAGCTCCGGCTCTCGCAGGCCCGTCCCAGCCCACGTTCCCCCGCCCGTCGGCCTCCGAGCGCCGCAACCGCAAGTCCGGCACGGCCAACATCTTCCAGGGGGTGAACCTGCGGCAGCTGAAGCGGCTCTTCCAGGCGGCGGGCGACCCGGACGCGGAGCAGCGGGCCCGCATGGTGTGGGGGAACCGGAGAGCAGAGGACGGGGCGGACGAGGAGGCGGAGGACGGAGGCATGGCGGAGGTGGAGACGGGTCTGGCGCAGGCGCTGGTGGGACTCCGGGTCCGAGCGAGGAACAGAAGCGGCCTCAGGGTGGAGTCTCATAAAGACAACACGGGAACCAGATGGGTCCGAGCGTTCGGACACCTCAGGTGAGACACACCGAAACTGCTGCATCAGAACATAGTATTCATTAAAGTATTTTTGTTGTTGTTGAGTAATGTACGTATTTTTGCTAAGAATTTAGTCCTCAGTCGTACACACTCAAACTGACATGATCGAAAGGCTAGTTTTGGTTTTGTTAACTGTCACTTTGAATCATTGTAATGCTTGTGTACTGAATTGCAATTCCTTCAGAATTGCACGTTAAGTTTCATTAGCAGATGATATGCAACTAAAATTGTCAATGAATGCATTTTTTTGGGGTGAATCTCACAAAATCATGTTCAGGTCACATTATACCTCAAAATCAAAAGATAAACTATAAGATGACATTCTGCATGAAGCAAATGAAGCTTACTTTAGTAGAATTTCTCCTAAAAACAATGCAAATGTAATTATCATTACTTCAAATGTTTTATCTAATGTATGAATGACTATTTAAAAAAACAAATATACATATATATATATATATATATATATATATATATATATATATATATATATGAAAAGAAAAAACAATACTCATTCTTGTTTCTTGCAATGTAATAATAATATTTATATCAGTAAACTATTTTTTAGGTAAAAAAAAACCCCAAACAAACCTTATTCTTATTATTTGTGATGCAAAAATAATAATGCTACATTATTTATGTATCGGTAAAGTATTTTATACATCATACTGGCCTTTGTTTACTGCCTTTATGCTGATTGCAATAAATTGCCGAATTTTAGTTTACAATCTTTTTTCCAATTTCAGAATAATGATAATGTAAAAAAACAATTGGGTGAAAATATGCTTAAGTGTCATTAAAAAAGTTGCAAAAACACCTTTTTCAGTTGTTTTTGTGGTTATATGTGACTCGGACATGATTTTGCAGGATTTATCCTTGTAGATTTACTTAAATGTCTATAAAGCTGAATTCTGATACACATGGCAACTACACCAGCTTCACTGCCACTGTGTGTGTGTGTTAATGGAAACGTACTAATCTGAACAAATGTAGGCCACGAGATCAGCCACTCAAACCTTGCACGCTAAAGTAATCAGACTGGAAAAACCACAGGTCACACACACCTGTGAACATTATAGTGCATGAGAATACTCTAATCATATAATTCAATTCACATTTATTTGCATAGCGCTTTTCACAATACACATCGTTTCAAAGCAGCTTTACAGAAAATTCATTACATTACAATTTATGTTATATATTTCAGAAATGTACTCGTACAAAATCACAGTTAGCTAAAAATCTATTAATTTAAACAATGCAATGATTTAAGGCAGAAACAATGAGCTCATTGAAGCAATGAAAGCTTGTTTCCGCCACAGAATGAAAAATAAAAAAGGTAATTGCGACTTTTTATCTCACAATTCGGACTTTTATTTTTTCTCACTATTGCGAGATATAAAGTCAGAATTGCGAGATATAAAGTCAGAATTGCATGATATAAAGTCAGAATTGCATGATATAAAGTCAGAATTGCGAGATATAAAGTCAGAATTGCGTGAAATAAAGTCAGAATTGCGTGAAATAAAGTCAGAATTACGTGATATAAAGTCACAATTGCGAGATATAAAGTCACAATTGCGAGATATAAAGTCACAATTGCGAGATATAAAGTCAAAATTGCGTGATATAAAGTCACAATTGCGAGATATAAAGTCACAATTGCGAGATATATAGTCACAATTGCGAGATATAAAGTCACAATTGCGAGATATAAAGTCACAATTGCGAGATATAAAGTCTGAATTGCGTGATATAAATTCAGAATTGCGAGATATAAAGTCGCAATTGCGAGATATAAAGTCACAATTGCGAGATATAAAGTCCGAATAGCGTGATATAAATTCAGAATTGCGAGATATAAAGTCCGAATTGCGTGATGTAAATTCAGAATTGCGAGATATAAAGTCACAATTGCGAGATATAAAGTCACAATTGCGAGATATAAAGTCACAATTGCGAGATATAAAGTCAGAATTCTGACTTCATATCTCGCAATTGTGAGATAAAAAGTCGCAATTATTTTATTTTTTTTTTATTCAGTGGCGGAAAGCTTCCATAAATACTTGTTTGTTAACAAACGATTTTGACATTTTTAAAAAAAAATGTAGCATTGGTATATAATATAACGATCTGCATCTTATAAGTCGATGCATTAATTGTTTAATCATCCATAAGGATCAACGAGTGCTCACTGGGACCGGCGTCTGAAGTCATAACTGAAGAAGATAAAGACGACACTGGTAACGATGATTCGTCTGCTCTGGGAGCCTGTGGAGGACCGAGCTCTTCTGAGGCCGGATCATGTGATCAAGGGGACTTCCCTGAGGAAGAGGCTCAGGGGCCTTCGGCTGGCCCTCGGTGGAGCTGGAACGCCGCTCCAGAGAAAGATCCCGAACGCTACCTGCACCGAATCCGGCACTGATGACGAGAGCGGGAAGTGGAGCAGTGTGGGATTACCGAACGCATTCAATCAGATTACATCCTGAGAGACTCTCCGCCAGCGCAGATTTACTTGAAGCTGCCGCCTCAATCAAACACTAGTCTTAATGGAGCAACGGTGAACACTACAGCACCTGACACTAACAATAACCCCCAGTCCTGCTGTACCCTAATGAACCGCTGACGGATTCGGGCCATCACACAACAGCTGTCAAACACTATTAAAGGGTTATTTCACTCAAAAGTTAGTATTTATACTCATGCTCATGTAGTTCCAAACCCCAGAATCGATATTCATGCTGCTCTTTTCTACAAAACCGTGTGGAGCTCCAGAAAATGACACAAAATCACAGCGAAACTGGTTAAAAGTACAGCTCATGCATCATGAGTCAAGTCATGTGACTTCAGGAGATTTGTAATATACTGCATGAATCATGGACTATGTTAAAATGCATTTTTTTTTTCTTTTTTTTTTGGAGGGATGCACCGATATGAAAATTTTGGCCGATAACCGATATTTCTTTATATTTGAAAGCCGATAACCGATATATTGGCTGATAAATATAAATCCAAATTTTTTATATAATTTGAGTCTAATTACAAAAACTAAGTCTAAACATTAAGCACACCATTATAATGCTCTCATTATGATTTTATGTAGCCGATATCACAGACTTGCACTGAACTATATTTTCTTTTTTGTTTTTTTTAATGATTTCTATCAAGCTATTTATAACCATCATGTTGAACAGTGCACATCTGAAGTGTCTCAGCTGAAGGAAATAATACATTATTTATCGGCTTTAATATATCGGCCAAATTTTGTAATCGGGCCGATACCGATAACATTAAAAATGAACATATCGGCCGAAACCGATATGATGGCCGTTTAAATTGTGCATCCCTGATGTTTTGTGTCCATGCCCATTCACTCATTGCGTTTGTGCTCATTATAATTATACGGAAATCAGAAACCGTACTGGTATGCGACAACATTATGGAAGCTTGTTTCTGCCACGGAATGAAAAATAAAAAAAGTAATTGAGAATTTTTATCTCACAATTCTGACTTTTTTCTCACAATTGCGAGTTAACATCTCGCAATCTTGACTTTTTCTCAGAATTGTGAGTTATAAAGTCAGAATTTGCCAGATATAAAGTCGCAATTATGTGTTATAAAGTCAGAATTGCGAGATATAAAGTCAAAATTGATTGATATAAAATCGCAATTACGTGTTGTAAAGTCAGAATTGTGAGATATAAACTATTCTGAGGGGAAAAAGTTAGTCTTGTTAGTTTTTATCTCACAATTCCAAGAAAAGATGTCAGAATTTCAAGATATAAACTCGCAATTGTGTTATAAAGTCAGAATTGTGAGATGTAAAATCGCAATTGTGAGAAAAAAAGTCAGAATTGTGAGAGTCTCAATTCTGTCTTTTTTTTCTCTCGCAATTGCGACTTTATTTCTCTGAATTGCGACTATATCTCACAATTGCGACTTTATTTCTAACAATTCTGACTTCATATCTCGCAATTGTGAGAAAGTCACAATTATTATTATTTTTTTTTAATTCAGTGGTGGAAACGAGCTTCCATACAACATGGATGAGTCAATGACAAACTCTCTTTAAATGCAGTGATTTAAGTCTCATCGAAGCTTCCAGAGCCCCTTTCAGCTTTTATGAACCGCTTATATGAATGTATGGGGCCGAAGAGTGTTGGATTTCTATTATTTAATGATATATGCTGGTAATGTTTCCTCCAAAACACTAGTTTCTCAGTAGTCTTTTTTTTTTCAGAGAGTATTCTGCCTTCCACTGGTATTTAATGTTCGATATCTAAAAGTATAGAAGAATGTATTTGCATTTGCTGCGACAGTGCAGTTCTCTTCGCATCATTAGTTGTTTTAGCCTGTGGTAAATATGTAAATGATGCATTAGTATAGAGGTATGCTGGACACTAATCATTAGTGCTGAATATTTAACGTCTTCTTCTGTCACTTCGACAGACATTTAGAAAGCAATACAGATGAAAACATGTAGCCTAAATCCTCTGAACACTACAACATGCACAGGAACAAGAGTTATTTTTTTCTGCTCGTCACTAAAGCTGGAACTTCCAATTAAATCGTTTTTGAAAGGAAACTCGAGTCCGTTCTTTTATTGAGTATCGCACTGTTGTTATAGCTTTAGCATATTTCATTAAATACATTACATACAAATTATACAGTCCATTGTCACGTTTTAAGGTCAGTTTTTTTGACACCTGTGAATACAACTTTTAAAAAATTATAATATCTTCTGATTTTCAAACGAAATCAAACTATGAAGACAAAGAAGAATGATGTCACCGTGAGAATGGAACGATCCAGTGTTTCTGCACATGCTCAGTCGAGCTCCGGGGAGACTCCGCCTCCAGGCAGACGCGTGCGCTTAAAAAATGTAGAAAAATATAACGCTAATGGAAGAAAAAGCAGACGATTAAGTGTGTGACTTTTCAATGATTGTGAGGAAAAAACAAAACTAACACAAAGGCAAGAAAAAAAGACAGAAAACACCTATGAATGAGAGTTGAGCAGTACTTCCAGTCGTCAAGCGTCGAGGTTTTACTGCAGCAGAAAGTTTCTCCTTCACTGTCTTACTGACATGCAAGTTCATCCGGTGTAACAGTCCACAAGGCAATGCTCTCCTCCAGAATGTGTGTGTGGGAAAGGCTTCTCGTCAATCACTGGATCTTTTCCCACTTTCATTTGTTCCCAAAATGCCAATGAAAAACAAAAATGCAACTAAAATCAGGTTGCACACACACAGAGATAAAAGCCCGGATCACCACCAGGTGAAGAAGGGTCTTCTGCTTTGGAAGCTCTGCGTGTAGGACTCGCTGTTGGCGCGCTGCGGCGCTCGTGCCGTCTCCACGATGACCGGCGGCATCTGCACCAGCTGGAGCGGCGTCTTGCCTTCCCGCAGCGCCTGGCTCAGATTCAGGATCTAGAGGAACAGGACATGAGCGGGAACATCTCAGAAAGAGAAGTGCATTGAAAGAGATGTTGAGGATGAGAGTTTAAGCTCATTTATTTTGCAATTTTAGGCTGAATAGTTTTTGAACCGTATTAGAGTTCACATGAATCCCTTCCTTTTCTTGCAAATTTCAGTTAATTAATTAATTGCATTTTTTTTTCATTAATTTTCAATTAATTGCATTTTTATTTTTGTCAAATAAGGTGTCATATAAAGTCATATGATTTTCCTTAAAAAATTTTTATTGCAAATAGTACTTTACTATACAATAGTAATATGTTTCCATCATAATTTCAAGATTTTCAAACTTTTATTATGGCGGGTTGTCATGAAGACTTGAGTTTCAGTGTGTATTTGACGATAAATGCTATTAAATATTACTCAAAAGTTTATAATTAAATTGATATTGTGGATTTATATTTCTCAATAAATATCAATACTTATTTACCGCCCAGCCCTACTGTATAATGTTATTATATATAATAGCAGATTAGTGTTTTTTCAGTGTCTTTAAACACAACTAAAAAGATGTTAAAGACTCACCTGCCCCCTCATGACGGAGACCTGCTTCTTAAACTGTCCTCGGTCAAAACCTGGATCTTTCTGTCAAAGTTAATGCAAGTGTAAAGTCAATACTGAGCATTAATTTCATAAAATATACAAACATATCGGCGATTCCCCAGCTTAATGTAATGTCTTGCCTTAAAAAGCTCATATAGATCTTCCTCGAGGTCTTTGATGAAGTTTGGGTCGGAAAATTTGGGAAGAACTAAATCTCGGATCTCTTGGGAAAAGGCAACTTTAGCTTGAGGAAGCCACGCCCAGTAAAACGGATCTACGGGAAAACACATGCAATAAAAACACTGAACTACAACAAATGAATGAAAACACCTCTAGTTTGTATTTAATACTTATCATGAATATTACAATGTGATTGGCCAGTAGATGATCATGTGTTTGTGAAGTGGGTGATGATTGGCTTACAGGCTCTCCATGAATCCGGGTGTTTGAGAGGGAAGGCCAGACCATTGTCAATGGCTGCCAGTTTGATGATGGGGTCCTTCACTAACACCCAATCACTGTCCTGAATGATAAACACAAACACTGACATGAAAACACAAGAACGGGATGGAAAATCTCCCATAAATATCTCAAATAGCAGCTGGTTACTCACCCTGTTGCTTGACGTATCCATCGGATAGTCATATTTTATGAGCCAGTTGTCATTTCCTCGGTCTACAGATCCATGCAACCACATAAACACAAACAATGTGTGTTAAAAACTTAAAATAAAGACAATACATCCTCTTTGCGTGTGTGATTTGAATATTTTAGGGTATTTTTACCTTAGGTATATTATTATATTATATTAAAAATACTTTTAAAATACAAAAATACTTTTACTCTAAAACTGTAAGAAAATTAAAGCCATAAATCTTACAAAGTTGTATTCCAAATTTGAGCTTTAGATCTCAAAAATTGAGCTTCCAGTAAGATTTTGTTTCGGCTGCAGTACCAAAAGTTTCCACTAGGTTAAATTAGTCTCCCATTCATTTCCAATGTGGTCCGCGAGGAGCCATTTAACCTTTTTCGAATCATCTCCATGATTTTTTTATGTGTTCACATTGCAAGCGCCAAAACATTTACCAATTTTCGTACCATTCCAATCAATTAAATAATTCGAAAAAATGAACGAAGAGCACCAGAGGGTTAAAACGTGCTTTTATCCATTTGTTTAGCCTTTGCTCGTGGTTACCTGTGTTTCTGATTATGTAATCCAGCACTACCAGTCTCTCAAACTGTAGCTGGAGTTGGCGATTAGTGTTTTCGGGTAAAGGCTCGGCCTCGAACCTCCGCAGCCAGAAATCTGCGTCTTTATACCCCTCTACGAACAGCTGAAATGAGCCCACCTGCAAAAGCCAATAGAAACCAGTTCAAAAACCTACAACAGCCAACAGAAACTAGCATCACACAATGACGTTAGAAAAACAGTGTATAAACCTACAAGAGCCAAAAATGTGTCATCTTCCTCCAGGCAGAAAGGTGGCGCTGTTATGAAGCTTACCTTAGGTGGCAGGCCAATCCGGTGGAAGCGCTGGCCCACCTTGGGCACTTTTTCTAAAGCTAACCTCTTTCCTCTGGACTTTACTCGATCGATGGCACTGTAATTAAAGGTCTCGCTTGCTAAATACACCACCTAAGAGAAAGAGAGCACAGTATAGTCTCAGTATTTGAGTTTCTTGCCATATCAGCATCACCGGCTATTGCATGGCAGAGACATCTTAAACATTTAAGGACAATATAATGAAAACAAACTTAGACCAAACAAAAAAACAATAATAAATACAGGTCCAAAATGAATACAACTCAAAAAAAAATTGAGTTTACCCTGATAAAGAGTGGTGTCTCTTTACAGTATTGAAAGAATTTTATTTGACTGTATACCCTAGGACATATCTTCAGTCTTCAGTGAGTGTGTGTGAGGTAACCGTTATGTTTAGCCTGTGGTTGACTAGTTTGTTTTCATGCGTGTCAACAACAGGAAGCGAAAGAGGTTCACAAAACCATCACGACTAAACGTTCTCACGTCCTCATTCACCTTGTTTAGGTATCAGTGACGATGCGTGTGTGTGGGTGTTGTTGTTGTCATACCTTGGTGCGCGGCACAATGTTGAGCTCCAGTTTCTGGTCCACTAAACTGGCGCCGGCCTCTGACAGGTAACCCTGATTCAACACCAGACAGTCCCGGCCGAAACAGCACGGACAGCAGAGCTTCTGCAGCCATTTGGTCCACTTGGGGTTCAGCTGGCCGTACGGCTCCTCGTTCTTTGGTTTGTAGACTCCGATGACCTTCTGTTGGGGTACATCAGATATATCAGGTCAGGTTTTCCGAAGCGGCACCATACATCTGAAACACTACAATCTGCTCAAACTGTCTTTCACATGTTCCTCTTTAGCTTGTCAGTGAAAAAGAAAAAAATCCCTTTGACGCTGCCGTACACTTTATATCTCACATCCAAGGCCCTGTTGACTCCTGGTATTAAGATGCGTTTCGGTCGATCGGATTACAAGTGGACGACACGAAATACAGGTGTAAATACAGGTGTTAATAGGTGTAAACACAGGTGTTAATACAGGTGTAAACAGGTGTAAATACAGGTGTTAAAATAGGTTTAAACTTTAAAGGTGTAAAAACGTGTAAATACAGGTGTAAATACAGGTTTAAAGGTGTAAATACAGGTGTTAAAACAGGTGTAAACACAGGTGTTAAAACAGGTGTAAATACAGGTTTAAAGGTGTAAATACGGGTGTTAAAACAGGTGTTAATACAGGTGTAAACAGGTGTAAATACAGGTGTTAAAATAGGTTTAAACTTTAAAGGTGTAAAAACGTGTAAATACAGGTGTAAATACAGGTTTAAAGGTGTAAATACAGGTGTTAAAACAGGTGTAAACAGGTGTTAAAACAGGTTTAAATACAGGTTTAAAGGTGTAAATACGGGTGTTAAAACAGGTGTAAATAGAGGTGTAAATACAGGTTTAAAGGTGTAAATACAGGTGTTAAAACAGGTGTAAACACAGGTGTTAAAACAGGTGTAAATACAGGTTTAAAGGTGTAAATACGGGTGTTAAAACAGGTGTAAATACAGGTGTAAATACAGGTTTAAAGGTGTAAATACGGGTGTTAAAACAGGTGTTAATACAGGTGTAAATACAGGTTTAAAGGTGTAAATACAGGTGTTAAAACAGGTGTAAACACAGGTGTTAAAACAGGTGTAAATACAGGTTTAAAGGTGTAAATACGGGTGTTAAAACAGGTGTAAACACAGGTGTAAATACAGGTTTAAAGGTGTAAATACGGGTGTTAAAACAGGTGTAAATACAGGTGTAAATACAGGTTTAAAGGTGTAAATACGGGTGTTAAAACAGGTGTTAATACAGGTGTAAATACAGGTTTAAAGGTGTAAATACAGGTGTTAAAACAGGTGTAAACACAGGTGTTAAAACAGGTGTAAATACAGGTTTAAAGGTGTAAATACGGGTGTTAAAACAGGTGTAAATACAGATGTAAATACAGGTTTAAAGGTGTAAATACAGGTGTTAAAACAGGTGTAAATAGAGGTGTAAATACAGGTTTAAAGGTGTAAATACAGGTGTTAAAACAGGTGTAAATACAGGTTTAAAGGTGTAAATACAGGTGTTAAAACAGGTGTAAATACAGGTGTAAATACAGGTTTAAAGGTGTAAATACGGGTGTTAAAACAGGTGTTAATACAGGTGTAAATACAGGTGTTAAAATAGGTTTAAAGGTGTAAATACAGGTGTTAAAACAGATGTAAACACAGGTGTTAATACAGGTGTAAATACAGGTGTAAATACAGGTTTAAAGGTGTAAATACAGGTGTCAAAACAGATGAAAAACACAGGTGTTAATACAGATGAAAAACACAGGTGTTAATACAGGTGTAAGTGACACTGAAGACTGGAGTAATGATGCTAAAAATCCAGCTTTGATCACAGGAATAAATTACAGTTGAACAGATATTCACATAGAAAACACTTATTTTAAATTGGAATAATATTTCAAAATATTACTGTTTTTACTGTATTTTTCTTCAAATAAATGGGGGATTGGTGAGCAGAGGAGACTCTTTCAAAAACATTAAATATCTTACAGACATGCAAGCTTATACGCCCAACACAGTTAACTCAACAGTTACTCATCCTTCCTCGTTTTCAGACACATTAGTGATTTCCCCATCTAAAAGCGACCTTTAACAAAGACTTCATCTGGTCTCCATGACTCATCTCTGATTTGATTATAAGTGAATGAGAAACTGGCCGGGCGCACCGCCTGACTGTGCATGTGGTCATGTGCTCAGAGACTCACTAGTGAGCAGATGAAGCATGCAGGCGTGTTCCCCGCCGAGAGGTCGAACACCAGCACTTCCCCGGTCAAGATCGGGCCAGTGCATAAACTACTGCGAAGACTAGTCCTAAAAGTTAGTCATCAAATTTTTTTTATTTAAGACTGTTAGACATAGAAATGTAGATTAGTCTAATATGATAATCAATAGAAAGACTGATTACCTCTTACTAACTGCAAGTTGTACTAGTTCTTAAGACAGTCTTAACATAAATGCAACCATGCAAACAATCATGTAACGCAGGAAAACACCAAACTAACATCAGATCAACACACTTCTGCCCCCTACAGGCCGCAGTGTTTAGTGTGTTTAGTCACTTCTGCCCCCTACAGGCCGCAGTGTTTAGTCACTTCTGCCCCCTACAGGCCACAGTGTTTAATGTGTTTAGTCACTTCTGCCCCCTACAGGCCACAGTGGTTAATGTGTTTAGTCATTTCTGCCCCCTACAGGCCGCAGTGTTTAGTGTGTTTAGTCACTTCTGCCCCCTACAGGCCACAGTGTTTAGCACTACTCAGTCTGAATGACTAAACTCATCATGACTAATGATCATGCCCTAAAACTCTCCTAAATTACTTCATAAATGAAAAAGGTGTTTGTTTGCAGCCTGTGTGCAAATAGAAATGTTTTTTTTTGGTCACTTCTGACTGAAAGCTCACATCCTTTTCCCTTTATATTTTCATTTACATTTAAACTACAGTAAAATGAAATCAGAACCGAATAACACGATGGGCCCGAGAACTACCACAGAAAACGTAGTAAATCTCAATTCCTCTTCATCTTGATGGAGTGAAACTTTTCTATAAGGATTAACTCAGTTCTGAACAGGCACACTGAAACAATCAGTCAGTTTGTGATAAATATAATCAATAGAAATCATTTTAAACTTTCAACACTTGTCTTGGTGTTGTGAAGCTAATCAAAGTGCAAACCGGGTCCAAAGCCCAGAGTTTTGAGGCTTTGTGATTCTGTGGCTGAATGAAAGAAAGCCTCATACTCGTCTAACACACTGCAATGCCATAATCTCACAAGTCATATGGCAGAAATTAGGCGGTTTAGCGCATGTGACAAGTCTTAAACCAGGTCTTACTTAAACTATGACTCTCTCATGGTTATTCCAGGATTTCATTTAAAGAAGTGAGGAACTGTCTATTCACTGGTGAAATACCCATCATTACTAAATAACCCTTCAGTTCTGCCTTTTTAAAGTCCTTTTGAAAAGAAAAAAAAACTTTAAAACACACTTCTCTCTGCTGTAATACTAGATTTCAGGGTTGTTGTTATTGTAATGTAAAAATATTAAAATTAATTTTTTATTTTTTATTTTTTAAAAGTCCATTTTATATACTAAAATTAATTTAAAAAATTAAGCTGAAATAAAAAAATAAAGCTAAATACAAACATATTTAAAAACTAATCAAAATTACAAAAGCATGTTAAAAAAATATGAAAATAAATAGTTAAATGTAAAAATTCTAAATACCATAATTTTAAAATAATACTAAAAGAGCAATCCACAATCTGTCATTATTTCTAAACACTCTTTGCATTTAGAAAGTTACAGCCCGACTGACAACAATCACCAATACAAATATTCAAGTCATTTAATAATTAACTTGATTGTCCTTCAGCTGAACACTTACTGACACTTATGTCTTACACATGGAAACGTTACAGTAAGTACCCACTAATTAATACATTAACTAACATTAAAATGAGCAATAGATTAATCTTTGTTAATGTTAGTTAATAAACAGAATTGTTCATTGTTAATTCATGTTAGCTCAGGTCCATTTAAAAATGTTAACAGATATAACTTTTTGATTTTAATACTGTATTAGTAAAACGTTAAGAACTGTGAGCATAGACGTGAAAATGCAGTATTCAAACTCAAATGGTTGTAATTCATGAAAGCTTTAGAATACAGTATAAGGCTGGTCTCTTTTTAAAAAAGACACTCGGATTATTGCTGAAGTGAAAGTGAAATGAAAAGTTTACAGTAAGGCAAATGTACTGTACTAAAAGAACAATTTAACAAAAATAAATTGCTATAAAATCAAAGCCATATGTCTAACCAAGTTGTGTTTCAAATTAAAAGTCAATATAAAAAATAATTAAAGTTCCCATGAGATTTTATTTAGGTGTAATACCAGAACAAGCCACTGGGTGAAACCAACAATCCATTGAATGTTTCTGATGCATCCTCCTGTAACAATATCACTTCTATCACAAAACAGCCGCCCAATATGTAACCTTAAGACTCTGACCTTTCCAAAGATATGTGACTTGTCAGGATTAGAAAAAAACTGAAGAAGAAAAAATTAGAAAACATGACTCCGCCTATTAGGGGAGGAGCCACTAAAAAGATTTAAAGAACTGTTTCCTGGTGCCCAATTCAAAATGGTTTTCCCATGTTGAATTTTGAGTGTTTAAAGCTTTCAAATGATACCTAATTTATGATGATATTTTTTTAAACATCACCTAGGGGTCAACAAATGCCATCATTGTTAGTTAATTTTTAACTAATGTAGTTAACTAATGTTAATAAATGGAATATTACAGTAAGAAATAAATCTTACAGTATTTTCCTGATCAAGCCGATCTGTATCTTTTGTGAGAGCTGTTAACCCTGTATTCAGGTTTCATATAATAGTAGTGCGTAGGTAATTGACTTCATGATAATAAACGCACTGCTCAATCGTTTCACCAGAGAGAGAGAGAGAGAGAGATTCAGAGAGAAAGTGCTAGTAAGCCTTATCGATCAAAGACCTAGAGAGTTGCCAACCGAGGCATCATGCCCAAAAACAGTCTAATGTTGAACTACAGCCCTGATAAAACTGTTCTCCTGTTCTCCTCATCATTCATGGACACATCCCTCCATTTCACCTGTTTTTACCTCCACACACATTACTTATTCATCAAGTTTATAATTAAGGATTGCACATCTGGCTCTAAAACAAGGATGAAGTCGTGACAAGTTTCAGATTTTCAACGTTAATTTGATAAAAAGAAGAAACGCAGTTGCAGTTGAAAAAGAAACGTCATGTAAAAGCTCAAACTTCAGATTTGTGTTTTGCATCACTCGAGGCCTGACCTGATGACATAGCTGTTACGGTGATCTCATCAATACACAGTCACTCACAACACGCTCATCTCGTGAACAATGCGCATGAAACTGATTGTATGTAATTAACGATTAACGTTACAGATATATGATGAACTCTCACCCCTGTTGAATCTTTGACGAAGTAGCTGCCGCTGGAGCCCTGATAGATGCGCTCCGGGTAAATGCCCTCCTCGATGGCCCGTTCTGCCTTCCGGATAATCTCTCTAAACTCCGGGTCCTCCGGGAACTCGTTCCTGTGCGGGTCCCGCGGCGACGAACCTCGATCGCGGTCCAGGAGCGGCTGTCGCTCGCGGCTCCGTCCGGGACTCCCAGCCGGCAGACGCACCACTGAGCCCGGCGTGCCTCCAAATCCACCCCGGGGACTCGTCGGCTCGGTGGGACCGTAGCTGAAATCGTTTGAATCGCGAAGCGGGGACACTAGCGGGCTCGTTTCGTCCATCGCGGAGAAGGCGATAGGGGGAATGGGGGAATTACACGGGACAAGCGTTTGTTTGTTGCTGTAATGAAATGATGCGGCTCCGTACAGCAAATCGCCAACAAACAAATCACATGACAGCTCGCTTCCGGATAGAGGCGGGGACGCTGCGTCATCGCAATGGCTACTGGCCAATCAGCGCTCGAGACCTCTCTTGTTTTTCCATATGCGTACTGTGATTGGTTAGAATGGCACCACCCACATCAAGCATGTGACAGAGCACAACATAACTCGAGTTAGCATTAGAATTTTAAACGTTGAAGAGATATGAATATAATAAGTAGGTGTGGATATGCACGCATAGATTGTGTACATATGGGAATGTTATTGTGTTCTATTTTTCTATTTTTATTGTATGTTATGTTATGGTGTCTTTGTGTGTGCATGGTGTAAAAGCCAAATACAAATTTCCACTTGAGGACAATAAAGGAACTAACTAAAGTTAATTATAACAGCAGAAAAATGTGTTTGTGTTTTTAAATGTGTTTAACAATGTTTTACATGTTTAATTATAACCACAGAAACATGAAAAAAAAAAATGGAAATACGAATATAAACAATGGACAAGTTTAAGCCAGCCTGCACTGATGCTGCATTGACTTATGTTGCAAACGAACATCTGAATGTGTTTGCGGGAAGACAAATCTTATTTTAAACCAGATACTTCTTTAAAAAGTATTTTTGACCTATAGACTATAGTATTTGTACTCTTATTGCGTGCTAAACCCAGATTATTATTATTATTTTATGGAGCGCAATAGAATGAGCTGAACACAGAGGCTGCGCTCTTAATGGAAGTGGATGGGGACTACTGTTAAATAGTCTCTTGTTTTGATAGTCCGTCAATTCAGCACAATATGTTTGTGTTCCATGAAAGAAGATGTCTTACGGGAGTGAAATATCTTGTGTGTGAGTAGATGACGGGATTTTCATTTTTGGGGTGAACTGTTCCTTTAAGAACGGTCTTCCGTTCCACTATTGAAATATCGGTAAATTACCACGGACACGTACAGCTTTCTTTGGCAATCATCTACATGACTCTCTTTAGAGAAGTGTTCGCTGTGTGTTCGCTGTGCTGGAGGATGATGATGACAGAGCGGCATCACGCGCGGGGTCGCGACGCGACCTGGACAACGCGACGCGCGTCATATGAGCTTGTTGTAGCAACTCGGGTTTCCACGGGGAGGAGAGAGGAGGAGACATGATGAGGCTTTTACTTCATGATGCACAGTTGACATTTCAGTGAGTCTGCCGGTTTAACATTTGAGCAGATGTTTTGAGACTTGATTTATTATATTATATGTTTAAGCATTTGAATTTTCATTTGAAACTTGTTTGGAAAAACTTCCACTGGTTAGTTCCGCAACTCTGATCAGATCGATGGAGTCAGGGCCGACAGCTGAGGACTGTTCCCCGGTCAGCGAGCTCTCCTTCGGCCTGCAGAACCTCCAGTGTCAGGACGGGTGAGAGAAACACACCTTTATAATCTTGAAACACTCTCTCAATATAAGGGATCATTTATTCAGCAGCATTTATACATTTTTATTTTTACGTTTTCTAAATGATTTCATTAAAAAAATGTACTTCTCATCACATTGTTAAATGAATACATTATTGTCCAGTGATAAAAATAATGATCAATATACATACTTTATTAATATAGTTAATTAATATAACAACAATAATAATATAAAATCCATAAAAGGAAACCTAAAGTAAGACATTTTGTAGTTCAGATGCAACTGCCATATTTGGTGCAAATAATATTTAAAGCAGTTAATCATTGCTTTGTCTCATAAGAGTGGTCAAATGTGTCATCATATTTTAAACAACAAATTGATTCTTGTAAAATTATAGATGTCAAAGTAGTTACATGTTTTTTTTTTTACCTCATACTCCCCCTTTCCACCACAATAAAGTGATATGTGTTACTTTATTGTAATTTTGACTGTATATTTTTACTATATTTCACACTAGTTTTTTTAATCATTTTTAGAAAAGGCTGCAATTTTGTTTTATATTGTGTAAAACTGTTAGCTGTGTGTTAAAGCTTATATTTGATGCCCATTTTCTGTAAGTCTGAGTCCAAAGAGCTCGGCCCCCTGGAGAAAGCTTTTGACGCCTGAATGCACCAGTCCGCCGCGCTACACACTCTCCAGGGACAGAGAGACGCTGACAGGTCTGGACACGAGCCTCACACACACACACTGCTTAATTAACTCTCCTCTGAGGACACTTTAAACTCAAGCTCTTCCTCCTTGTTTTTGCATAACTGACAGATATAATAGTTTTATCTAGTCTGTTTGATCAAGAGTATTTCCTACACAGTCACTTCTCTTCAAGTGTTTCTGCTTAAGATCCAGGTTTGAATCTGTTAAAAATCATGAAGGGACAAGGATATTCGATCAAGTTTAAATTGATCAAATTGACTGAAAACACACATTTGCATGCACATATTCTTTATGTATAGATCAAAGTCCTGAATTTGAGATTAATTTACTGTGAATGTTCTCTCAGTCTCTGCAGCGAGAAGACGACGAGCAAGGTACAATAAGCATGAGCTCATATTAATAATGCAGTTGATGAATAATCTGTGATGATCTGTGGTGTTTGTCTTGGCAGAAGCCTGTCACCCGAGTCCTCTTCAAACACGGTAGGACACGACCAGCAACCAAACACAGTCACTGGAAAGGAGTTGATTCTGTTAATTTTGACATTATTTGGATCTCCTGATTCAGGCCATGTGTCAGTGGAGGGACCGTCCCGATTCTCCTGCCCATAAAGAGACTGAGCGAGCCTTTGTCAGTAACGCTTCTACACACTCTCACTCACATTAGCCCACGTATTATTTATGCAACCAAAATGTCCTTTGAATTATGCATGTAAATCGAATTATTCTCCTTATTTGTAACTGAAATGTGCAAGGCTATGATGTCATCCGCTTCCAGTTATTTAAACTAAACAAAAATAACAAAAAAAAAACAAAAACAAAATTTGTCATCAGATTATTTTAGTTTATTATCATAATAATAACTCATAATTGGTAATGGTATGCTAATTATGACATACTAAGTCGAAATTATTACATTCTAAATAAAATGAATAACATACTAAGTTGAAATCATAAGCAAAAAAGTAAAAAATAATTACCATAATAATAATAATAACCACAATACCATAATAACATAAAAAGTCAATATGATATTCAAAGTCATACTAAGTTGTAATGGTGTAATTCAGTTATGACAAAAAGTCAAAATTATGAAATTCTGAATCAAAATGATGACATAAAAAGTCTAAGTTATAACATTCATTATTATTGCAAGTCATAATTGACATTCAAAGTTGAAACTATGGTATAATAATGATATCAAAAGTCAAAATTAATAATTATAACAAACTTTTTTATTTATTTACAACTACCTATAGTAGGCCTATGACTTTGGTATTCAATTATTTTAAATTTTTCAATAATTAGCTTCCATACACATTGTTTTGTAGCGCAAATATGTTGACCGTTTACCGTTTTTCCTCATAGCACATGTCTAGCTACGGAGGCGTATTGCATTCACTTGAAGAAAAAAAATCTACTCTGTTTATTTATGAGTTAATTTTTCATGAGAAAAAAAAAGTGCTCTGTTTTTCTGAATTAATGAGTTAATTTTTCATGAGAAAAAAAAGTTTTTCTCTGTTTTTCTGAATTAATGAGTTAATTTTTCATGAGAAAAAAGTTTTTGCTCTGTTTTTCTGAATTAATGAGTTAATTTTTCATGAGAAAAAAAGTTTTTGCTCTGTTTTTCTGAATTAATGAGTTAATTTTTCATGAGAAAAAAGTTTTTGCTCTGTTTTTCTGAATGAATGAGTTAATTTTTAATGGAATTTTTTTTGCTCTGTTTTTCTGAATTAATGAGTTAATTCAGAAAAACAGCAAAAATAAATTTTCTCATGAAAAATTAACTCATTAATTCAGAAAAACAGAGCAAAAAAAATTTTTCTCATGAAAAACTAACTCATTAATTCAGAAAAACAGATCAAATTTTTTTTCTCATGAAAAATTAACTCGTTAATTCAAAAAAACAGAGTAGATTTTTTTTCTTCAAGTGAATGCAATAAGCCTCCGTATCTAGCACATGAGTCACAGAAAACGTACTTCCGCACTGCAAAATAATGTGTGTGTTGGCCTTTCTTTTACTGTCTATGGTGTTGTCAGGTGTGATGTTGACGTGGTACTTTGCGCTGTATTGTTGTGGTAAACTAACTGGGTCACACTCATATACATGGCGTGTTTTATCGCACTGAAAGTGAAGTGAACATTTGTCCCTCAGAAGCGTCTGCGAGTGCGTCTGTCCAGCAGATTCTGCTCCGGTGAAGAGAGACGGAGGCAGTGCCGCAGTGACCCAGAAGAGGACGCTAGTGTCCCGCCACAGACGCACGCGCTCCACCCAACGGTGAGCCAGCAGAACATGCACATCAGAAACACACTCTGCCTGTCAATCATTCTGGGTGGCATATTATATTCTGCTATATATTATATCCCTGTTGATCTGCAGGCCGTTGAGAGGTTCAGTCAGCTGAGGACACGACGGGACGCCCCGCCCAAACACGTCACTCAGGATGACGTCGCTGACCTCACACTCATTGGGGACTTCAGTAAGGTCGGTTCTGCGAAACCGAAATTATATTTTAGAGTGATGACGAGGGGGTTCAGTAAGATTGTTTTTAAGAAATTCATTATTTAATTCAGCTAGAGCACATTAAATCGGTCTAAAGTTGCAGTGAATACATTAACAATATTACAAGATTTCTGTATTAAATAAATAAAGAAAAATGAAGAAATACAATTTAAAGAAAATTAGTGGTTTACACAAAATAATCAGAAATTGTTTTTGAGCATAAAATAATCATATATTAGAGTGATTTCTGAAGGATCATGTGACACTGAAGACTGGAAAATTCAGCTTTGATCACAGGAATAAATTACAGTTTAAAAATATATTCACATAGAAAACACTTATTTTAATTTGCAATAATATTTCACAATAATACTATTTTTACTATATTTTTGATCATATAAATGCAGCCTTGGTGAACAAAAGAGACAAAAACATTAAAAATCATAGAGATTTCATACTTTTTAACACCAGTAAGTTATTGATTACTAATTTTCTTGTCTTCAATGGGTCAATATTTAGATTTTTTAGAGTGACTCATTCCCAGTTAGTCGTGTCTTGTGTCTTGACGCAATTATTTCCATAGCAACACCTGCTTCCTGTTGAGAGAGCCGGCCATCGGGAGCTTCACTGTGTCAGCGCACAAACCGTAAGACATCATGACTGTTCTCTAAGCTAGGGTGGATAACATATTCCCATATTAATCCAGTTTCATATTAATTATTTTTCTTACTGAAATATAAGTTCCATGGGTTTATTTTATTGATGTACGAGATGTAAAGGTGAAAGTGTGCTGCTGACCTGTAGGTGGCGTCTCTGATCAGAGGTCAGTTTGGTCCTGCAGTGGAGGACTTCCTCATCGTCGACTGTCGTTACCCCTACGAGTACCAAGGAGGACACATTAAGGTACCTTAAAAAATTGAGTTTTTGCCAAAATGTTTGTGCCGACAGATCTTCCTATCGTGACCTTTCGCCGTGTGCAAAGCGTTTTTAACCTGCGGAAAACGCCTATCTGTTCTGAGAGCGTTTTGGCAGCGTAGCGTTTTTTTCTTTCAGTTGAGACGCTTTGCTTGCTATGATAAGGAATATCCGCAGAAGTGTTATAGTATCTCCTTTCACAGATAATTTGTTTCTGCATTGTTTCTATATACAAATATCGATACAATGCAAAGTATTTGCTCTTGCTCTTCTTTTAAATTATTTTGTTTCTGTTATTATGCTTGTTGTTTTCATCTGTTGACGTTGTACAAGCAGAATGTGACGGTTGGTCGATGTGGTATTAGTCCCGCCTCTTCTCCACTGTGATTGGACAGCTGGGTAAAAAGTGACAATGATGAGCACTGCGTTTTACCCAAAGTTGAACAAGCTTCAACACTCGGCGACTAGTAAAAAATGCCTCATTACGCTCTTGGCGATTTAAAAATAAAATCCTGGCGATTTTTTTATAATTATTTTCAATGCGATCGCTGCATTTTTTTAACGCCATGAGCGTAATGAGGCGCTGAACTTTTTTTTCGCGCTGAGCGCTCGCCGTTTTCTACTTTCTCGTTTAAGAATGTTCAACTTTGGGTAAAACGATTTGCTCATCACTGTACCCTACCGTCCAATCACAGTGGAGGAGGGGCGGAGCTAAAACCGACCAACTGCCACAACATTCTTTCTGTACAACGACAACAACCAGCAGAGCTAACCGAACAAAATGGATGAAAAATAAATTTAGTATGAAACAAATTATCTGCGAAATTAGTTACAAGTAAACTGTGCTGCGGATATTCTTTATCATAGCAACGTAACGTCTCAACTGAAAAAACGCTGTGCTTTCCGTTGGACCTACATCGTATCCTCTACAGTTACGCGCTGGTTTCCATTTATACTTCTCCGTCATTGTCCGAGTTGACGCGCAATTACACATGCATGGGAGCAAGTGAAACCCAAAGGAGGGGTTCTAGCAGACCAATCACAGTCAGCGCTTGTGGTCTGTGTAGAATTGAAGCGTTGTTACATTTTTGGAGAGGTGCACGTCAGAGTACGCCGTAGGGTACGCGCGCTACACACAGCCTACGACGTAGCTACGCCGTGAGTTTGACACGGAAGTATGAATTGGGCTTTACTCCCACAGGGCGCTGTGAACCTGTACACGGAGTCTCAGATCCAGCAGGCGGTTCATCAGGATCATCCGTCCGACTCATTCCCAGAGAACCAGGGGTCATCGCCACGGAAACTCATAGTGTTTCACTGCGAGTTCTCATCAGAACGAGGACCACATCTGTGAGAAACACACACTACACACACACACACACTCACTAAGTGTGTTAATGATTACTCAAGCTTCTTACCCGTTCGACAGGTGTCAGTATCTGAGGAGGCTGGACAGGTGTGTTAATGCCCAGGTGTATCCGAACCTGCTCTATCCTGAGCTCTACCTGCTGCTGGGGGGTTACAAACACTTCCACGCCTCCTATCCGGTACAGTACAACAACACAATACCTCACTGTCTAAAGTGCACTCACATTAGCCAAATATAAGGTGCTTGGGGGTTCGAGGAAAAGTTTAGAGATTAATCTGACCAATCAGAGCAGAGTAGACCAATCACAAAAGACTAGGTCATTTGACCAATCAGAGCAGAGTAGACCAATCACAACGGACTGCTTGTGTATTATATAATGAGAAATGTTAAGTGTTTTGACCTTGGATGCATGTAAAGCTACTATAGGAGCCTCCACACAGTATGCGCACATGACAGTCCCGGTGTCTCTCTGTCTCAGGATCTGTGTGAGCCCTGCGGTTACGTGCCGATGCGTCAGCGCGAGTACCGGGAGCAGCTTCACGGATTCCGCAGGAGAAGACCCACACGGCAGCGAAGACGACGGCCAATCAGAATACATCAAAGAACGACACGCTAAATGTTATATTATATATTTATTTGTATGATCTTTCATGTACATCTGTCAAGTCAACTATACTGTAGGCCACTTAATAAAGTATTTCAAACACTCACTGACTGCGGTTTATTTATGTTTTTTTTAATGATGAGACAAGAAAATAGGAAATGGATGTATCACTTATCTTTTAGGATCATATTTAATAATAATGTTGCTAATTTTCTTTAGATTTTCTTTGCTTATACAATACTAATAAAAGAAGTGCTAGATCTGTGGAAAAGTTTAGAGAAAGACCATGTAAAAATAAATAAATTATACAAATATGATTAAACAAAAGAGATAAATCAATTAAATAAATAGTTGATTTAAAGTTGTAGTCAACAGCACTGTTATAGTTAGTAGAAAAATTTGATAATTGAACATAATAGAAATTTTTCAAATCATATTTTACGCATGTTTATTTTTCATCGTAGGTTTATACATGAAACTATAGACTTTTTATTGATGGGAGTCACTCATGAGGATAATTATATCTTAAACTGAAAATCCCTGCACTAAAGCATTTTAAAAAAATCATATAAAATATATAACGTAAAAATACATTTAATTTGATGTATAGAGCTTCAACGATCATATCAATAATAATGTAGCCTATAATAATTATTTATTTTATTTCGCTTCCACAGAGTCATAAAACTATTTTTATTTTTTACAAAGATGTGTATTACATCCAATAACAATAAACAATCCAGAATTATGATGATGATAATCACGCTCAAGGTCGCGTAGTGACGTGCGTGTACGCGCATGCTCTTCCCCTGATAGGTCGCGCGCATCAGGAAGCGTTTCTCACTATCCCAAGCGACGACCTCCAAAAGCACCGGTGCGATATTAACGTAACCGCTCACCGTGCCAGCATCTCTCATCCGTGTCCCGGGGCCGTGTCTCAGATACTTGCGAACATTCCCGCTGCGTTTGAGAGCGTTTGCCCACAGACCCCGCGATATGGCCGCGTACAAGCTGGTGCTGATCCGCCACGGCGAGAGTTGCTGGAACCAGGAGAACCGATTCTGCGGCTGGTTCGATGCCGACCTGAGCGAAACCGGAGAGGAGGAGGCCAGGAGGGGCGGACAGGCCCTGAAAGGTGATCTGGTGTCCGTGTATTAAACTGATCTTCTTATGTTTATCTGTTTATCCGCACTGCATTCGTGCAGGGCCCTGTAGAGATCACATGGCCCGCAGAGATGATGCACCTCCTCTCTCATAATGTATTATTACCGTTAAATTAATGCACGATTAACTAAGCTTCCTAATTTCGTCTTTGACAACTGTAAGTTAGTTTATATGTCGCATATATCTTTTTGTTGTCGATGCGTTGATTGGTGGTTGCGAGGGTGTTGCAGTAACGTTAGTGCTTGCTTATTGGTCCAATTCAAAATATTTCGTTATGAAGTCGTTATGATTATAGTTCACCCTAAAAATAAAATTCTGTCATTAATTAACGTTACTATGTCGTTACAAACCCGCAAGGCTCTTGTTCATCTTAAAGAAGTAGTTCACTTGAAAAAACTTTTGCTGATAATTTACTCACCCCCATGTCATCCAAGATGTCCATGTCTTTCTTTCTTCAGTCGACAAGAAATTAAGGTTTTTTAATGAAAACATTCCAGCATTTTTCTCCAAATAATGGACTTAATTGGAAACCAAACGGTTCAAGATCCAAAAGACCGTTTCAGTGCAGCTTCAAAGGGCTTTAAACGATTTCAGACGATGAATAAGGGTCTTATCAAGTGAAACGATTGCTCATTAAAAAAAACAAAAAAAAGTTTGAGGTTTTATAAGCTCAAATGCTCGCCTTGCTCTGTTCTGTGACGCACGTTTGTGACTCTCCTGTTCGAACTCGTTCATAAAACTCGTTAAAAAACGAATCTTTTTCCGAGTCATTTGGTTCATTCAACGAATGAAACGAACGAATTGACTCGGAAAAAGATTTGAAAGAAAGATGTGGATATCTTGGATGAAATGGGGGTGAGTAAATTATCAGCAAAAGTTTTTTTTTTTAAGAACACAAATGAAGATAATTTTATGAAATCTGAGATTTCTGTCCACTGACACTTAAAGTTTATAAAGAGATCAAGTTAAAACTAATCCATATGAATCAAGCGGATGAACCTCATTGGTTCTGGCAGAAGCTCAAACATAACACGAGATGTTGCTGCGTAACACGAGAATGAACCTCATTGGTTCTCACACGTTTTCCAATATAAACTAAATTATCAATATTGAGGTTTAATTTCAGAATAAAATTTTTTTAATGCCATTATTTCCTCATCTGTATCTGATACACAACCTGACTAACATCAACGCCACCTTCCAGATGCGGGTTACGAGTTTGACGTCTGCTACACGTCCGTGCTGAAGCGAGCGATCCGCACGCTGTGGCTGGTGCTGGACAGCATCGATCAGATGTGGCTGCCGGTGAACCGCACCTGGCGTCTGAACGAGCGCCACTACGGCGGCCTGACGGGCCTCAACAAGGCCGAGACGGCGGCCAAACACGGCGAGGCGCAGGTGAAGATCTGGAGGCGCTCCTTCGACACCCCGCCGCCACCCATGGACCCCGACCACGACTTCTACACCACCATCAGCAAGGTGAGAACGTGTTGCACTGTGTCAGTAAGGTTAAAAGAAATCAATACTTTGATGAATATATATATATATATATATTTACATAGGAAAGTTATTTCACAATATTACAGTTTTTACTGTATGTTTGGTCACGTAAACGCAATGTTGGTGCGAGTATAGCGGCTCTGAGTGTCATGTGTCTGCAGGACCGGCGCTACGGGGACCTGACGGAGGACCAGCTGCCCTCGTGCGAGAGCCTGAAGGACACTATCGCCCGAGCTCTGCCCTTCTGGAACGAGGAAATCGTTCCTCAAATCAAGGAGGGCAAGAGGGTTCTCATCGCTGCCCACGGAAACAGCCTGCGAGGCATCGTCAAACACCTGGAGGGTGAGAAACCGTCTCGGAGACACTCATATTTACACCACACAGTTGTGATACACCCTAAAAACACCCTGAACAAGCCCAAGAGGAGTCTGATGCATACGGCTGTTTAAAATCTCTCTTTTCTTCCCCATTTCCCCCTCAATAAGACAGTCAAATGCATTGCTCCTGAATGAATTAGACGTTTGAATGAAAACTCATTTACAGTGACTTGCTGCCACCTACTGGTGGTTTTAATTTCACATTTAAAGGGATAGTTCACTTTAAAATTATTTTTTGATATGTTTTAGCTTACCTCAAGGGCATCCGAGATGTAGGTGTTTCCGCAGTATTTTCAATTTTGATATTTTTAGCTCAAACTGTTCTTGTCTGTCAGTCATATAATGGAGGTCTATGGTCACCACCTCAAAGAGCAGCACAGAGAAGTCCAAATTAAACATGATTGAATGACTCGTAAATGTAAGTACACATCGATGGCCTAAGACACGAAACGAGCGGTTTGTGTGAGAAAATGAACAGTATTTATATCGTTTTACCTCTTGTAATCACAGCCACTTGTAATCCATTTTACTCTGCACTTCGTTCTGTGCATAAGGTAGAGGGTATTAGCTTCTGACGTAAACTAAAACATACCAAAAATTAATTTCAAAGTGAACTATCTCTTTAAAGTATTTCTTTTATATAATTTAAAATATCAATATTCAAAGTTTTATGTTTAAAACATCAAAACATGAATGCATTCATGTCCCTCTGAACAGTCGGTGTAAAGGCGTCTAAATGTCACTTCAGATGTTTACTCTGCAGTGCAAAGATTAATTTTGTTGAAACTGATTTTCACTTGATTGGTAACTATCGTGCCTTATTATTATAATTTAATTCATTGATTAAATGTTTAACATTTAATTAGGTGAAAAAGGCCTTCATAAAGGTAAAAATTGCCATGAAAGGTCAATCTCTCAGCAAAATATCTAATTATATTAAATTTTGTCCTAATGTTTCTTTAATGTAAACTTTAATTGAACATTCTTCAACTCTCCGCAACTAGTAAAAAACGTCCAGTGCCTCGTCACACTGCTGGCGTTTTAAAAACATGCGCGCTCCCATTGAAAACAATTAAAAAATTCGTTAGCTTTGGGGAAACGTGCTTTGTTGGACACGCACTGCATACAAGAGCAACCTCCAGTGTTATCTATCTACATCTCTTTCCTTCTGATGTGTTTCAGGAATGTCAGAGGAGGCGATTATGGAGCTGAACCTTCCCACAGGAATCCCCATCCTATACGAGCTGGACAAGAACCTGAAGCCCGTGAAGCCCATGCAGTTCCTGGGAGACGAGGAGACCGTCCGCAAAGCCATGGAGGCCGTCGCCGCTCAGGGCAAAGCCAAGAAGTAGGCCGAGACGTCCCGTGTTCAAGCTCTAATCCCCCACAATCAGTGTTTTAACCGTGAGCCTACCTAGAACCAAACCAGTGACCAATCATTTCTTTCCTAATGCTCTCAATCGGGACCATGCTAATAAAGTTACTGCTTGAATGTGTGTATGTGCAGTGAAACTGAGCCACAGTGTGTTTATAGTCTCTGCACTGAAAATCCACGGCCGCACATTTCAGAAGATGGCACGTTTGTGTGTCCGCGATGGCATCGCTTTGATTACTGTTGCCAGGCGACGGCATATATTAATGGTTGGGTGGGCTGCAGAAGTGCTGCGTTCTCCCATCTTCCTGTGATTCATGCATTGTCCCGCTGCTCTAGATCTCTGCTCGCCCACAGACACGCTCCTGAAATACCCAACACGAGAAGAAACACGGTTCATTTTTAGGATTCTCCTACATCTAGAGATTCACAGCAGATTATTTTCCTGTGGGCTTTTTTGGGGGATGTTTATGGTCAATTTTCTCTCACTGTTTATGTGGTAAATGCTGCTGATGTGTGATGTTCATGTTAAGTTTAATTCATTTCGGCCCTGCAAATATTCACCATAGCGTAAATATTATTGAACATTGTGGCCGAGAAAAGAAATGCTCATGTTGTCTGTTCCTTTACATTTCACTTGTACAACAAATGTTGAGATTATTTTGCTTGACTGAAATGTATGTACAATAGTGTGAGTTGATGTGCAATCCCTAATAAATGTTGGCTTACTGAACCAGAAATAATGCTGTTACAATTTTTTTTTTTTTTGTAATCTAATCCCTTAAATGTTCATTGTGGCGATGTAGAGATGATTGGAAAACGTTTTTTAATTACAACTGTTCTGGTTTGAGTGCATGTTGCCATTTTTGACATGACGTCGAATTATTAGGAAATATACTTTTTCAATGTATAATTAGTTACATTTTCAAGTTACAGAGTTAGTTATTTTGTTTACACTTAATACTAGTAGAAACGTGCATTTACGGCCACAACAAATATGGAGGTTTTCTTGAACCGCACATGATGAAGTAGCCAATCAGAGCGCAAGTTGCCCACTGACTAACAGCCAATCAAAACGCGACTCTCGCTTCTTGAAAACATGTCGCCCATGAAGCTGTGTGTTCCAGGTAGGTCGCTGTTTTATTCATGCTATTTGCACTTTCTTTTGGTTTTATCGACAGAATCGCTGCAAGTCTTGGCTCTAGGCGTGTACAAATAATGACATTTTGTGAAATTTGGTGTGGTTGGTAAAAGTTAAGGACAGTTACTCTCTCACGTGCGTTTCTGTGGGGCTGAATCATCCGCACGCGCAGCACTGTGAATATTGCGTTATAAACGCATAAGTATGTTCAGCTTCAGTCAAAATATGGCAGAAACGGCTGATGTTGGTTTAACTGTATTTCGGCTATACTGTATAGTTGATCTGACGTAAATAAGCGTGTCTCTGGTGGTGTTTGCTGGGTTTAAAGACTCGTTTAGCGAGCCCTGCCCACCCCCGCCCGGGGCGCGAGCGCTGCTGTCACACACACCTGATTTGAAACACACACATATGTGCCTCTACACGAACGACGCTGGTTGCTTAAATCACTTGAATTCCACAAAAAGTTAATTTGCCTCAAGTCCAAGAGATCTCATTTAAAGTCCCCCTGTAGTCAATAATTATATCTCTTCAAACTCGCCTTTGATCACCAAAATGACATTTAAACGTTTATTTGTGAAAATAATATTTGGAATGTAACTACACACCCTTGTCTCATTTCTGCAAATCACAAATGAGCCCCGCCTCCACGCACTCACACCATCTGTTTGGTTACAAGTTAGTTTTATGACACTAGTGATTTCAAACTGCGAGACTGCCTGTTTTAAGGAGAAAATACTCAGCAATGGTGTTGACATGAATTTGGTTTGTCACAAGGGGGACTTTAAATAAATGTTTTATGTATTGCCTTAGTGACAGAAAATAATTTAGGCTCATCCTTCAGTTTTGGAAAAAGTCTAATGTATTTTCTTACTTTAGAAGTAAAATTGCCAATCACCAGGAAGCGTTTTGTGGTAGAAAAGCTTTTTGTCAACACTATTCTCCTGTTTTTAATTTAACGTAGCAGTAGAACTACTTCTTTTAGCGGACGAACAGTTATAATTAATATATAAAACATAGTAATAATTTTTTAGGGGCGTGGTTAGGGGTAGGCCATCGTCCCTGATTGGTCTTAACCCCAGTGACGGGTAGGTTTAGGGGCGGGGTTAGGGGTAGTCCATCGTGGGGTCCGGTGTTCTGACAATTCATGCTACCCATCGAGATTTCCTACTTACCGGTTATGCGCATGTGCAGACTCACAGTTTTTTTTTTTTTTTTTTCTTCATTTTTTTACAAAAGGTACATTTTCCTGTTATAATGTATAATTTCCCTTTAAAAAACGCTTAACTACCATATGAATATTTGTACGGTCAGCCAGCTGAAAAGGAATAACTGAAAGTTTCAGTTACTATAAGAAAAGGTGTACTTTGTCAAGTCAAAGATGAATATTTTATGATAATTTTTACTTTTCACACCGTTTTAAAAATAAAAACAGTAGTCTACTGTATACAGTAGCTACTCAAAACTTAGAATTGTATTAGAATTGTATTTCATACGACTTTAATCGGCATTCTGTGATCAATTCGCGCTACGGTAGCATTTTTCGACAAGGCAGCAAAAATCGACAGAACACCGGATAACAGGAAAGTACCAAACATTATATTACACTATGTTACAGTTATAAAGTTAATTTATGCGTTAATATAAAAATATATAAAAAGTTAATATCCTTGCGCATATTGTGTGAAATTACGCTGTATCATACTAGACCCATTTTTAGTGAAACAACTCCTCGAACAAGAACAAATGTAGGGCGGGGCTTAATTTTGTCAATTGGGAATTGATTGGATGGTTGTGGTTTGCTATTGGTCGATGTGAGTGACAGGTTGCCCCGCCGTTGCGCCGTTAAACGGGATGAGATTCTGCGAGAGGAAGTTATTTTGATTGAAGGATATCTATGAATTTTAAAACTAATGTGCACAGTTTTTAATGTTTATCCTCGACTTGTATCGTAAGCGCATTCCTGTCGATGACGCGAGTTTGATGTGTGGTTTGCGCAGGTGAAAGGCTCTGCAGCACGGAGGACTGTATTCCCGGGACCGGCACGGATCTGCGGCACGGATACATCTTCGCTACGCTCGCGGGATACGTGCTGAGAAAGAACGAGGGCGAGGAGGTTAGTTCACCTTCGTGACACTGAAACGTTCCTACTTCTTGCTAATGTAACCGTGAGCGCTTGTTTTCCAGCTCCCGGTGATTTCAGTCGTCAGGGAGACAGAAGCACAACTCTTGCCTGACGTCGGTGCCATCGTCACCTGCAAGGTGAGTGTCCTGTACAAAACATGACATCACGGGTGCTCGTTAAAATGAAAACGCTATGATTATTTACTTCATGTCGTTCCGAACCGATACGAGTTTCTTTCCTCTGCTGAAAAACAAACTATATTTTGATGATTGTTGATAACTATTTTTGGACCCCATTGACTTCCATTGTATGGATAAAATGTGGGCAAAATAGTTGATTTATTTTTTAAAAATACTGAGCGGTACAAGACTTGGCTACTTCTCCTAAGTTTGCCTCCTGAACACACACAATTTTTTTTGACTCAATTCTATAATGTTAAGTGGGTGAAAAAAAACCCCTCCTTAATCTTGTATTTGGGTCAAAAATGGGCACCCATAGAAATGAATGGGAAAAACTGTAATTTACAGCATTTTAAAATAAGCCAAAATAAGACAGCAAAGTCACTTCATCTTTAGGTTTTAGCTGTAAGAACTTATTGGAATGATATTTTAATGTAGTTAAAAAAATATACAAAATAAAACATAAAAATAAGCATAATTTACATAGAAAATATGGTACTTTTTGAAGTAAATAAATTCAAAAATACCCCCAAAATAAAAAAAAAACATCATAAATGGATAGACAAAACTTTATCGAAGACAGTGATATAACATTTGCTTATAACCCTGAGTCCACAATTACAGGATTAAGGGCTATAAAGTGAATACGGTTTGAGGGCTACAATATCATCTTTTTTGTGTTCAACAGAAGAGAGAAATGGATTTAGATTTGGTGTTTTTATTCAAAACAAAGCGGTTAAATTTTTGTGCGGTAGTATTTAGATTTTAGGTCGGTTTTATGTACAAAAATGTAGATTTGTAACATTTTCTCCGAGTTTATATTTTTATTGATTTGTCTTTGAATGTATTCTGCTTGATTTTATCATTGGTGTGTTTAAAAATGAACTTTGCTGTTTATTATTTGAGGTTTAATAAAGGTTAAAAACAAAAACACCGGTCAGAAATTCTTAGTTTCTTTGTCATTTACTCCATGATGTTTTGTTAAAATGAACATCGCACGTGTGATTGCCACTCTTTGCAGGTGACGAGTATCAACCCACGCTTTGCTAAAGTCCACATCTTGTATGTGGGGTCAACGCCGCTAAAAGACCGGTTCAGAGGCACTATCAGGTGTGAACATTTCATTCTTCAATTAACTGTTTAAAGTGTCATTTATATTACCAATAATAGCATAAAAACTAAAATTCTATTCATTTTTGATTTCACCAGAAGAGAAGACGTGAGAGCGACGGAGAAAGATAAGGTGAGTTTGTGTTAAATGATTGTTTTCAGTAAGATGTCGTGTGTATTTGCTGAATTGCGGCTCTTGTGTTCAGGTGGAGACGTACAAAAGCTTCAGGCCGGGAGACATTGTCCTTGCAAAAGTGGTATCCTTTATTCTATGTGGAAAAATGAAACTCTAGTACCCTGAATGTTGCTCGTGACCCTTGACCTTGGCGCTCAGATCTCTTTGGGCGACGTGCAGTCGAACTACCTGCTGACCACGGCGGAGAACGAGCTGGGCGTCGTCGTGGCCCACAGCGAGGCGGGTGAGGTTCAACAGTAGTGCGCTTCAACAGAAGAGAGTTCACCCCAAACTGATAATGAGCCCTTGATTTACTCTCGCTCATGCCATCAGAGGTGTATATGACATTCTACTTTCAGACCAACACAGTCGGAGTTATATTAAAAAATGCATTCATTCAAATTGCTGTTTCTGTTTTGAGGTCCGTAATAGTGCATCTGTCCATCATAAATAGGGTTGGGTAACGAGAATCGAGTATCGATTGGAACCGAGACTAACTTTTCGTTTTTCCCGGAATCGTTCAAAAGTTAAAATTTCGATTCCTAGTTTCGATATTCGCAGTCCGCCAAGTGGAAGAAGAAACCGCTGAACAACACCAACGAAGAAGCATCTATCGGAAGTGTTGGCATAACCACACGAGTCGAACATGAGTAACTTACGTCGGCGATCCAAAGTGTGGCTTCACTTTTCTAAAAATAATGAAATCAACAAAAGGAGTATTTTTACAGAAGGAGTATTTCCTTAAGAAAGGATTATTTCCTTCAGAAAGGCCGTTGGTTAGCAAGGTTAGCTAAACTTTTTTGACCCTGCCTCTTAAAAGAATCGGAATCGAGAATCGTTAGGAACCGGAATCGAAACAAGGAATCAGAATCAGAATCGTTCAAATTCAAACGATACCCAACCCTAATAATAAACGAACTCAACACGGCTCTAGGGGGTTAATAAAGGCCTTCTGAAGCGAAGCCATGCGTTTCTGGATGAAAAATAACTAATTTAACACATTACAGAGTGGAGATTATCATGGATAGATCCACTTTTATCATGGATAGATGCACTTTTATGGATAGATGCACTTTTATCATGGATTGATGCACTTTTATGATGGATAGATGCACTTTTATCATGGATAGATGAAGTTTTATCATGGATAGATGCACTTTTATCTTGGATAGATGCACTTTTTTCTTGGACAGATGCACTTTTATGATGGATAGATGCACTTTTATCATGGATAGATGAACTTTTATCATGGATAGATGCACTTTTATCATGGATAGATGAACTTTTATCATGGATAGATGCACTTTTATCATGGATAGATGAACTTTTATCATGGATAGATGCACTTTTATGATGGATAGATGCACTTTTATCATGGATAGATGAACTTTTATCATGGATAGATGCACTTTTATCATGGACAGATGCACTTTTATCATGGATAGATGCACTTTTGTCTTGGACAGATGCACTTTTATCATGGACAGATGCACTTTTATCATGGATAGATGCACTTTTATCTTCGATAGATGCACTTTTATGGACTTTAAAACAGACACGGCCATTATAAAGCTTGAATGAGCCAGGACATTTTTTAATGTAACTCTGATTGTATTCGAAAGTTTTGATAGTCATGTACACCTAGGATGGCTTGAGGGTGAGTTAATCATGGGCTGATTTCTTTATTTTTGGGTGAACTATCCCTTTAATGAAGTGCTGCCCTCGCTCGTGTCACTCATGCCGTGTGAAATCTCTTCCCGCAGGGGCTCAGATGGTGCCTATCAGCTGGTGTGAGATGCAGTGTCCTCGCACGCATGCCAAAGAGTTTCGCAAGGTCGCGCGGGTACAGCCGGAGTACCTGCAGGCCTAAGCCACGCCCACAGGAACCCTAGACCACACCCACTGGAACACACAGCTTCAAAGACACGCCCCCTTCTCTCACGGAACTCTCGTGTATGTTCGGAATTCTAGGTGTGACTCTCGATGATTTAAATCTCCTGTCACATTCCACACTGCCTGTGAATGCCAAGAACCCGTCGACAGCCGATCACATGACCCTAATCCGAGTGTCCTTGCATTACTAAGCAGTATTCTGGCATTCATGACGCTCTAGGTGCGGCGACACACTTGGATTGTGATATCACATATTCAGGTGCTTTTGGAAGCTCTGAAACATGAGCGGGAATGTCATATTATTGAGCTTCTTTAAACATTGAGGAAATTATGAGTGAATCTGAAGTAAACAAAGTTGCTGGGTCACATTTTAAGTGCAAATCAAAAAAGAAGAAAAATTATTTTTTTTGCGTAAGGTAAACCAACAGATGCCTGTTTTTATTTTTGTGTTGCAATTTGTTGTATTTTCTTGACAATAAAGCATGTTTAGCTGCAATTTTTCATTACTGTAATGCATCTGAAAGTTTTGCTTATTTTTGTAATTCATTTTATTCTCAAAAATAATTCTCATTATTGCAAGTACTTTTTACGTCAGCACTGATTGAAGATAGTACAACAAATATTACATTATGTAGACATACTGTATATATAGAGAAAGAGAGACTTCAATTAAATTTTATGGTAATGAGAATTGTGTTATGAAATGTGCTTCAAGAAAATCTCACAATGCAGAAACCTTAATGCAATATATATATTTTTTCCTTTTTAATTGTGGTTAAAATATGACCTTGATGTTCTTGAGAGGTTTTTGTGAGATTCACTCTTTTAGCTTCATGTTTATTAAACCAAATTGCCTAGGATTAAAGGTTAGTGTTGAGTTTATCATTGGCCAAATCTGTTAATCTTTCTGCAGATCTGCGTGAATGCTGACAGAAATCAAGAACATGCACTATGGAAGTATGTTCTTTATCTCATCCGGGCCATTTGATTAAAAGTTTGATGAAAAGCAACAGTAGAGAACTGGAACTGCGCTATTGTCACAATCTCAGTCTCTGCAACAGATCTGTCAGTCTTTCACAACGGGATTTGAAGTTTATAGAGCATTAGCATTAGGCAACACTGTTTTCTAACTCTTAAAAACACATGAACCACAGACATAGTCACCCATGGATGAATTTACTTTTATCTCTGGCTGCTTTTATTCAGATTATCTGGAAATGCCTTATCTGATACCTTTTCCTTATTCTGTCCTTTTTAGAGGTCATGTGTTTAAAAAGAAGAAGAAAAATAAAGTTTAACAACATGAGCTCAACTCAATTTTGCCTGAGTGTTTCATTGGTATAAAGACTCGACACGATTATCTTTCAGCTCAAATTGGGGTTTGAATCCCAGGATTGCAAGAACTGACAGAAATCAAAAGTTTGGGGTCAGTAAGATTACATTTTTCTAAAGAAATGAATAGTTATATTCAGCAAGGATGATTTAACTGGATCAAAAGTGACAGTAAAGACATTTATAATGTTCTTTTGAACTTTCCTTTCATCAAAAAATCCTTTGAAAAAACGTACATCTCCACTTAATATTAATTAGCACAACTGTTTTCAACATTATAATAAATGTTTCTTGGGCAAAAAAGCATCATATTAAAATGATTTGTGAAGGATCATGTGATGCTGAAAATTCAACTTTGATCACAAGAATTTAAACATATTCTCATTGATAACAGTTTTTAAATTTGCTATAATATTTCACAATATTACTGATCAAATAAATGCAGCCTTGGTGAGCATAAAATCTTACAGACCCCAAACTTTAGGATCTTGCATAAATACCTTGAATGCAATGCAAGTCAAAACAAGCACCATAACAAACACTGCTTATAATGCAATGCCAATAATGATAACATCACAACCACCATGACAGCTCTAATCCAGTGTCTTTATTCCTGTTGTCCTTCTCTTTTAGTATCATTTTCTTGGGAAAATCCCATGATGAACTCAAATCCAACTCCTGATATCTCACCTGAGTACAACATCTCGTAGGACCAAAAAAACTTTGGTCAAATACACCAGTATTTGATAAACCCATGTCGATTTATACATTAAAGGAAGCAGTTCGCCTAGAAATGAACATTCTGTCATCATTTACTCAAAATCCTGTCCTGACAAAATTTCGTAATTCTGACTTTTTCTCAGAACTGCGTGATATAAAGTTGCAATGGCGAGTTATAATGTCAGAATTGCGGGATATAAACTTGCAACTCTGTGTTTTTTCTCAGATTAGTGAGTTTATATCGAACGATTCTGACTAAATCTCACAATTCTGCGAGATATTTTCCGCACTTGCGAGATTTAATCAGAACTGTGAGAAATAAAGTCACAAATCTGAGAAAAAAATATAAACTCAAGTGCGAGTTTTAGTGTAATTCTGAAAACATTTGTTGCTCAGAATTGTTCGTTTATATCTCACACTTATAATTAAATCTTGCAATTCTGAGAAAAAAGTACGAATTGCGAGATGTAAACTCGAAAAAAGTCGGCATTGTGAAATAAAAGTCGCCATTACCTCTGTTATTTTCTATTCCATGGCAGAAACGAGCTTCTATACATTTCAAACATATATCTTGTGTACTTATGGACGTATATCTTGTGTTTTTTGTGTTTTATGATTCCTGACACATGGGTCTGAGAGTAAATACCTTCACTTTCGAAACTCTCCCTCAGTCGTCGAATCGCACGGACTTCCGCGCGTTAGCATCGATCGTAAACGTCTTATTGGACGGCGCTCTGAACCCCAATCCGGCTCCTTTCATTTTGAAGTCCATGTGGTGGCTCTGAGCGCGCTCAAACTGTCCCAGAAGGCCTTGCTGCAAAGTCTGTTGGCCTTCTTTCCCCAGCGCCATGTTGGCCGAGCCGGGGGATCCCGCGACTGGCTGGCTGCTCTTCTTAAAGCCGCCCATCAAGCGCAGGAACTTGTTTTGTCTGTCGGGGCTGTCGAACTGTGCCGTGCCCCACTGGCCCAGAGTCTACAAACAGATCAAAACAATTCACATTAGTACTGATGGCAAAGCTGCTTTAGGACTGACGTATATACTGGAAACTGACCGGCTTCGGCTGCGACTCCTTGTCGATGTCCATCTGTAGGGCGAGACGGCGCGCCTGGGGAATAAAACAGTGTTTTAATCACATCTCAACATGAGGGATATCATAATTTATGGTGCTTTAGTGATCTGGTGCTTTACCTGATCTATGGAAACCTCGTCCTGGTTTCCAGGCTTTGCCGACAGGAACACGATATCTCTCTGAGTGCCGGTGGAGAAATGAAATGAATTAATGAAATACAATTTATTGTCCCCAAAGGGGAAATTTGTGTTGGACTCAAGGTGATTACATTGACATTGAAACATTGAAATGCATACATTAAAATCACTAGTATTATAATAAATAACAATTCCTATACACATACATATATATACAAACATATATATATATATATATATATATAGTCGTTTTATTTTAATTTTCAAGTGCATCACACATTCATTTGTATAAATGTGTGATGCACTTGTAATTTCAAATAAAACTACTTAACGCAGTACACTTTCTTCATCAGACATGAGGTAAATTCTTGCTTCGTTCCCAAAAGCCCATTTGACTTTCATTATTGTAATATGCAAGAAAAGTTATATTATTAAAATATTGAACATGGTAGTATTTGTACTACCTTTAATGCAAATTATAAAAAAGTACGATTTTACTTGCTGTATTCCTGAAATGAGAATCATCATTTAAAACAACAGAAATTATATATAAATTAAATTAATATTAATTTTAGAAAAAAAATATATAGTTCAAATAAATTGGGTGGTTTCTTTTGACGTTGACCTGGAAATTGACCAGTGTTTTTATTGTTAACCAAAACTATTAAAGATATTTATTAAAAACTACTTAACTTTTTTTTTTGTTAATTAAGCTGAAGAAAATATAACTGAAAAAAAAAATGAAAACTGAAATAAGTTAAAATAAAAAATTTAAGTATTTACAAACAATGAATAAAAACGACAAAAGCAAGGCCAAAATACTTAATTAAAAATAAAATCTAATTCAAATATTAAATATACAAAATTTATTTATAATACTAAAATAACACTGGTATGAGGCAGGGTTAGTATAGTTAACTAAAATTCAAACTAAAAATAATAAAACATTTTTGTTATTTTAAATAAATTATTAAAAAAAACTATTTTATTTCAGCTTTAAGGCAACATTTCCCAATTTTATTTAGTTGGCCTTGATGTACTAAAATAACTTAAATCAAAAAAACGATACTGCCATTTTTAAATTATAGACATATTTGATGTCACAAATACAACAAAATTACTAAAACTTTAACTAAAATTAAAATAAAAACAAAATTCAAAATATGAATAAATACATACAAATAACTCTAAAACAACATTGATATTAATGAAATTACCTTATAATCATCACAAATACACACTAAGAGTAAACGTAATTACGACAGTGATGTCAACAGCCAATCACATGCCTCGGTTTTACCGCAGCAGAATAAACCCCAGCGAGACTCACCGTTTTACTCGCCCTCGGCGCTTCACGACGCTCTTCTTTAACGTCCGTCTTTTTAACTTTGTCCGGCGTCATGTTCTGCACTTCTTTCCTCTCCTCCTTTACCGCCGGCTCCTCCTCCATCTTCTCGATGACATCATCAGCCTTCACCTTGACGCTCTTTTTCGTCTTCTTATCCGGCGAGCTGGCGGGTCCTCCGTTCGCGTGGGGAAGACTCTCACCGCCGTCCACGCATTTTAATTTCTTCTTCTTGCTCTTCTTCTCCGGCTTTGTCTCTGAGCTGATGATGTCATCCGGTCGTTGTTTCTTCTTCTTATTCTTCTTCTTTTTCTCCTTTTGCACTTCCACTATGCATTCATCAGCTTCTGTCTTTTTTCTTTTCCTTGTCTTTGTTTCTCCATCCTCCATTCCTGTGTTTGGTTTTCTTTTTTTCTTCTTCTTTTTCAGCGTCTCTTCACTGTCATCTTCCTCTTTGACCTCCACCTCCTTTTTCGTCGTTATATATTGAATACCTTCCACCTCATCTTCATATCCTTTTTTCTTGCCTTTCTTTTTCTTGGACACTAAATGCTCTTCTGGCTCCTCCTCCTTGATCTTCCTCTTTTTCTTCTTGATGGTCTTGTCAGGAGCATCGCTGATATTGATTTCTGAGCGCTCAGCTTTGACGGTAGTCTGGACGGACACATTGTGACACACCGTCACGGGGCTGTTTGCTTCCACCTCCTCCTTCACTTTCTTTTTCTTCTTCTTCTTTTTCTTCTTCTCCTCGTTTACGACCATCAGTTCTTTTTTCACAACAGTCTGAACGGACACATCATGGCACTGCATCACGTTTGAGTTTCCCTCATCCTGGTCGACGACTTCTTCCTTCACCTTTATTTTCTTCTTTTTCTTCTTCTCTTTGGTCGCCCCGTCAACTGCCATGTTTTCCTGAGTTGAATTAAATCGTCAGCAGGTTCCTCAAAAACTTGCTTTTTGCATCCTCGAGTTGCTTTTCATCGGTTCTGTTTGTTGATTTTTCTCAGATTTCAGATTCTGGGTCAGCCTTCACCATCTACAAACGCAAGGAAAACAGCATTATATGAGATGGATAAATGACATATTTATATGAAACATTCAAATGTTTATTCATAAGTTATAAGAAATAAACCATCTATAGGTCACTCTTGCACTGGAACTAGCTTTTTTTATTTATAAGTTATAAATATTTTTCTCACAAAAATGCATCACTTTGCCTTATAAGGTCTTTATTAACAACCCTGGAGCCATATGGATATATTTTGTGATGGATGAATATGCTTTTTGGACTTCAAAATCTAAGGTACCATCCACTCCCATTATAAAGATGGGAAGAGCCAGGATATTTGTTTTAATATAAATCCGATTGACTATGTTTGGCTTATAGAAGAAACTCATATACACCTAGGATGGCTTGAGGGTGAGTGAATTAGGGTATAATTTTCATTTTGGGGTGAACTAACGTTAATTATTTAGCGAGAATGTATTTTCCATTAACTTGCTGTACTACAAGGCTGTTTGTGTCGAGAAGGAAAAACATAACAATGACATTATGTTGATGTGTTTATGCCATGACAGCTGGGTCAATTAAAAAAAAATATATCTTTTAATTTGTAAAATAAAGAAGCATCTTATTATAGCAACATTATTAAAACAACTTGTAACTTATCGTCAAAAAGGCAGTTAAATTATGTGCATAATAAGTAACATTAAGTATAAGCAGCGAGCGAGCGCTTCGCTAATAGCAGGTTAATATTATTAGTCGTTTGGCACTGTATTATTTAAGTTAAATGTATGTTTTATTACTTACTCATTCGCCACACGTGGGAAAGCTTTTCTTTTTGACTCTTAATCCGGAAGAAATCGCTCGTCCACTTCCTTGGCAACAGCAACTAGAAAATGCATCATGTTTTGCCAACCGCCATTTTTAAACAACAGCAGAATAATGCGTGTGCGCATGCGCACAACGCAGTTCGCAAACAGTGACAGGAGGCGATTTGAAAACACGGTAGAATGTTTATTATAATTTATTTCAAATATAGAGACACCCAATATAGGGAAAAATACAACCATTCTGTGCACCACGAGCATAATAAAGAGCGAATTCAGGATTTTCCACCGACCCTGTTGAAAGTGTCTCATTCTGTGAGACAGCAGCATTCATACACATTCATTACTGCAGAGAACACACTCAACACAGTTTTGCCTTACAAGATCAAACACGGCGTAAAATTTATAGATGAATAGCATCAACTGCATCATGAAGACTGGCAATCAAGCGTGCAAAGTTTGGAAAAAAACACCAAACGCTGAAGTGATATCAAAACAAACATAAAGATAAACATTTGAAAAAGGTTTAACAATTGGACTATTTATACAAAACAGTTAAAGTAAATTAAATACATTTTAATAAATGTCAAAGTTATAGATTTTGATTATTTACAGTGGAATGCAGGCAGAAGATTTGCTAAGGCTAGAAATTAATGAGATAATCCATTTTTCATTCTCTCACACAATCTTTGTGTAAAGTCATGAAATCACATAACACCCTATTTACTTCCTTAAAGGGATAGTTCACCCTAAAATTAAAATTCTGTCAGTATTTACTCACCCTCACGTTGTTCCAACCCCGTAAGACCTTCGGAACACAAATTAAGATATTTTTGATGAAATCTGAGGGCTGGATCATTCCTCCATACTAGTCCATATAGGCTTCTTGAGGGATTGAAACTTGCCTGCCTCGAAAAGTTATTAAAGACATCGTTAAAATAGTCCAAGTGACTACAGTGGCTCAATCTTAACTTTATCAAGTGATGAGAATACATTTGTGTGCAAAAACAAACATAACGACTTTATTTCAAGTCAACTATTCACTTCCTTCTCTTTGAGCGTCTATTGGAACAACATGAGCGTGAGTAAATACTGACAGAATTTTCATTTTTGGGTGAACTATCTTTTTAATACACATTTTTGGTTACATTTTGAATTATTAATCTGTGCATGTTATTCTTGGTAAACGGGACTCTGAAAAAACGTGCCTTTTTGACTGATATCACAGATCCCCACCCAGCTAACAGGGACGTTCTCAGAACGTTCTGGCAAGGTTCTCTCAAAGTTATGAACAAATGTTATTCCAGTAATGGTAATTGAGTGCAACAGCGCCCTCTAGTTCTGGAAGTATTTTTTCCATTTATTTCTCCCATTGGGATTTAAAAAAGTCTTTGTTAAAGCATTATAATTAATTAAGCCAGTCAGCTACAAGGTGTATCACAACACTAAAAAGTTTGATCTGAAGCAAAAAAAAAAATTTAATTAAAAATTAAAAATTTTAAATTACAAGCCTGTGTAGCCTTAACAACTTTGGTGAGGTAAAAAATTACAATCCCATGAAGTATAATTTAATTAAAAACGATGGAGGAATATACAACTTCTCATTTACAAATGTTGATTGTATATATAAAAAATATTATACTTTAAGTTTTGTGCAAAATATGCTATTTTGGCACCTGTTGCTTGTTTCGACTATGATTGGTGGCATTTTTGAACAGCATCATGGGTAATGTAGTTTTTCACCAGGAATTTCTCTGTTAAACACATTATTTTAAAAATAAGCTGAAAAATGTGGGCTGACATCTTCAGCAGAAACAAACACCATTGATTAACAACCTCACAGCTCACAGTAAGGATGTTTTTGAACATTTATGAGTTATCGTTTAAAAATCAACTTTCCCAATGGAGAAAATTAATGAAGTTTTAACTTCCAGAACCCAGCCTTTGCTGTCTATTGAATATTCGTTCAGTGTTATCTGGTCTTTAATAATGTTCTCAAAACGTTAGTACAAAAATAATGTTTTTTAAATGCTACTAATTGTTTAAAACCTGGACGCTTTGAACATTTAGAAACTCATAACTTAATGAGAACATTAGCAAAACATGTTCCAATCACTTGCCATATAGTGACACTTTTAAACAGCCAATCACTTCACAATGAGTAAAACCATTCATTCATATAAACAATTATTCTCTTACGCTCAGAAATGTCGCATTATGTAAGTAAAATGGGCTTGTGAATGGCGTTTTATATGGACTTATCTTTTTATGTAAATTCTGACAGCTCATGATTTGTCTGATTCGTTTAATCTAAACAGACATCATCAGTGTAATATCAAATATGTAATGCGTCTTGTATTTTGTATTAAGCACTTAAAAGAGATCATGTGCAAAATTATCCTGCTCCCATGTTGAAAATGCCCGTTAAATTAAATCAGCTTTACTTTAGGTATTTTATTAGTGGAGCATTCCCAAATTATTAACATGGAACCGTAATAAAGTGCCTCTCGACCCTGTGAAGCCAGCCGAAGTAGAAGAGGGCATTATTGCCATGGTGGCCGCTCTCACCACAGATGCCTCCCTGTGAAGTTTGGAGGGGCGGTTGGGATCTGAAACACAGAGCAGGTGTGTGTGAGACTGAGACTCATTCAGTATCTATCACATTGTTAATGTATTGTATCTCACCTGTCCTGCATTCATGAGCAGTGTCATCTCAGTGGGCTGGTAAACGTGACTCCTGAAGGGCATTGCGGGCCGGACCAATCCGTTATGATAACCTCCAGCCTGCAGAACTGTGAAAACCACAAAAATATATATTAAATATGTGTATTATTATTATATAAAACAAACAAAAACAAATTATAGGAAATCTGTGTAATAACACTAATCTGTCCATACAGCATATCCACTATTTAAAGGGATACTCCACTTTTTTTTGGAAATAGGCTAATTTTACAACTCCCCCAGAGTTAAACAGTTGGGTTGTACCGTTTTTAATCCATTCAGACGATTTTCTGATATTTAAAGGAATATCCGTAACCAGACTGTTTAGTCTCATTGACTTCCATAGTAGGAAAAAAAATATACCATGGAAGTCAATGAGACTAAAAACTGTCTCGTTACTGATATTCAAATATCAGAAAATCGGCTGAATGGATTCAAAAACAGTAAAACTCAACTGTTTAACTCTGGGGGAGTTGTAAAATGAGCCTATTTCCAAAAAAAGTGGAGTATTCCTTTAAACATATGGGCAATTAAATGAGATTAAAACGTTTTGCATGTTTCTCCCCTGAAAACACAAACATTCCCATATGGTTGCCAAACTTGCCATTTGGTATTATTTGAGAACCAAATAATAACGTTCTAGAAACATTCTCTGTAACTTATTTTTTGTAACCAAAACCTAACCTTCCCAGAACGTTGCATGAAGGATTTTGCAACAACCTAAAGAGAACCTATAGACGAATCCGACGAGCGTTCTGTGTAGGCTGCCATCTTGTGGCGACGCCATTACTGAGCTGTTACACAGGCATATAGACATATGCACCGGTATGTAAACAAACCTCGGTGATAACGCGAACTCACCCTTGATGACAGCTACAGCCAGGCAGAATGACTTGTTGGTTTGATCTGTGACAGCAGTGGCCTCCAGTCACAGATGAAGGTACAAACGATCTTACAGATTAACGTTATTTATGAAAATAGCTTGGCAAGCTAGCTAGGGTAACGTTTGCTAATGAGGAAACTATAAAAAGATCTGTCCATTTGGCAACAATAAATAAATAAATGAATGAATGAAATCAAATAAACAAATTCATGTTTTTAATTTGTGTCCATTATTTATCTCATTTTCACATTGCAACAGGCAAGGGTAAGGTAACGTTACAGCTAGAAAGTATACATAATATCGACCAATTAGTGTTTTTAAACCATGGAAAGAGGTCAATATAACAGCAGGAAAACAATTATGTCACATAACGTTACATTTAGCTCAGGAAAGCCATTTAATGACCATAGCATGTTAATTGAATAGAAAAAACAGCAAGAGAGGAGATTTTGCTGATCACTATATCACATATTTATTATATTTTTTTTACTCATGTCATTAAATAATTGTTATTATACGCGAATGTCCACGTCTTGTACTCGCCCAGGAAATCTGTAAACCGTACGGCACCAGACAGGGGCAGTCGACCCGGGGTATTCACAATGTTTTCTCTTCAAAATTTAAATTTTACTGCCACCATTGAAACAATTTATAACGGAAACTGTTTACCCACTCGACATTATACAAGGGGTAACGTTGTAACGTTAGTGACAGTCATAAATCGCGGGCTGTTTATTCCAGTGGACGTAAGTTGCAACAAAAACAATAGGAGGCAATGGCGCAACGCTACCCAGCAACAGCTCAGTAATGGCGCCCGCTTACTTCCGGTAGTTTCGCCGGATTCGTCTATAGACAGAACGTTCTCTAATCTCAGACAGCAACATAGTGTCGGCCCATATCCGGCCCACATCTGTTATGCGTTGAATCCACATGTTCCAGATGTGGCCCGGATAACCAAAACCAAACCTCCCCATAACGTTGCACATGTTTTTGTTTAAAGACCCACCTGCGCTGTGCTCTTCTACAGTGTACGCCTGACTCTCTGTGAACGGAGCTCTGGGATTGGCTGGCCGCTCGTCGTCATGGTAACTTTGCGCCACCGGGGGCTGAGGGGTGTCGTAGTAGTTCTGGCCGGAGTCCGCGTTCCTCTGACTGGACGGACGCAAACACAGGTGCGTTTCTGGTATAGCGTGAAATAACAACAGTATCCAACCTTCGGTCACCAAGGCAACCGCCAATGCCGGCTCATCCCAATCCTTCGCCGCGGTCATGATGCCAGCGTTGCCGTAGAGATAGAGACCGAGCCAGGCGACCCAGAGGAGAAGCGAAGAGAGACACGAGAGGAAAAGCCAGACGGCGTTACACCTCCACTTCATCCTCTTCCTGCTCGACTCCTCTCGGTTTCTCCCGCCGCACAACACGACGGCTAACGACAACACAGTGGCGGCTAACAACAAGACTAGAGCGTAGCTGCACACCAACGCGAAGTCTAAAGGCAGGTAATCGCAAGCGCCGTGTCCCTCGCGGACCACCGTAAGCAGCAGCCACTCTCCAGCAATGATGCCTTGAACAACGGTGAGTGCCACAGCCAATCTGGCGAGAGAACTCCCCGCTAGGCTCCGCCTCCCTCCGGCTAGCTTCTTCAGTCGCACTCCCTGCACTAGCAAACACGAGAAACACATGGCAAACAGCACCCCCCACAGGCCACGCCGCACCATGCAGACCACCTCGTCACGCCCCACCAAGAACACCAGCGATAGGCTGAAGAGGCCAACCGTTCCGGCCAATAGGAGGAGGAGGGGACCAACGCCGCACCGTTTCTCTGGTTCCGTTACCGTTTTCAGTTTGGCTAACAGAATCATGACCAGGATTAAAGCGGATATGGTCCCACCGCACGCTACGGCCTCCAGCACCACGCCCCACACGGACTCCAGGTCGCACAGAACTCTGTAGGGCGGGTCCACTGTAGAGCCACACCCAGGAGGAGAGGGCGGGGCCTGAAGAGTGGGCGGGTCCTCCAGAGCGCAGCAGCCAATCAGAGCGAGAGTGAAGATGAGGGTGGGGCTTAGACCCATGGCTGAAAGAGAAAGAGCACAGCTGTATTTTTTCCATTCGTTTTATGTAACCTTTGTAACCTTTTATCATGTCTTGGAGTATCTCAATAACATCACATCGTGATATGTGTCGAATCGTGACATGAGGGTATCGGTACACCCCTAGTCAAAAGACATGAACTGAAACAACCAGAATCACAATGAATCACAACATTGTTTTTCAACGGAATATTACTGTATTCATTTTAAATGATTTTATCTGTCCATTTAAAAATAAAAATTCCTATGTCCTTTTAAGCTTTAATTAAAATATTTTCCACTCCCGCTTTCGGCGACATCTCTTCTCTTCTCTTGAGAAGACGGTCATTTGAGACTGTTTTTAACACATTCGACCACATGAGCGTTTACACTACGAAAGCAATCTTGTCGAAATGTTTCCTCTGGAAGTGGTCGAAAGTGGACAAGCTGAAAACGCTTTAGTAATATACATCTGTATTTAGTGTCATCCACTTGTGATCCGACTGACTGAAACGCATCTTAATACCAGCTGTAAACAGGGCCTGTGATGATGATGTGTTTAATGGTGTGAGGGCGGAGCAACAGTCACTCACATCAGATCCACCAATAGCAAACCACAACAATCCAATCAATTCATCACGAACAAAATTGAGCTCCACCCTACATCTGTTTTTGTTCGTGAAGCAATTTCTGTTTATATTAATGGCAACTTTAAAAAATGGCAAACTACTGTGTCGCAATGGATTATGAGGAAGACAGACTCCATTGCTTACTGGATTAAATAATTATAGGAATTTTGCGGTTAAATACAAGTGATTGGAGTTTTAACACATTGCACTTTATGTGCTAAAGAATCCTAAATCCATTTTTTAACTGGCTAATTTATATTCTACTATTTCACCTAGTGATGGCTTGCTTTGCACAGGGATACAACATTCAAATCTAGTTGTGTGTGACACTTAAATTGACATTTCTATTGGCTTTTGGTTATTTCAAATTGTATTAGTGTGCTGCAAGGCCACTCTTGTCCCTTATTAGGTCTTTTAACTGGTTAAATAATTATTGCGGCTACTAAATTTTGCAGATGCATTTGCTCATCCTCTGCTGCTGAGTTGTAAAGAGCTTCCTTCCACTTTGTCTCGCATCCTCTACTCCTTTTAAACCCCGACGACAGTTGCTATGGAAACCAGCGGCGCGCGTGGGCTGGCCTAGATGGAGCAGCACGCAATTTACATAGCCAGAAAAACACAAGCGCGCGCACACACGCACACAAAACACATTCATGTTCAAACATAAACAACTTTAGGATCAAATTTATCGGAGTTACTTAAGCACAGCAAAACGATTAGATCTCCAGACTAAACAGTTACATAATCCACTGACAGATACGAGGTGTTACTCACCTGACCAGTTCAGATTGTGTTTTAGATGAAGCCTTGATGTGTATTTATTAGCGCTGGAGAGTTTCCTCAACTCACATTTCCACCATCCTCATCGCGTCGCGGGAATAATCCTGGAAAACACACTCTTGCGCGCGGACATTGCAACCGAGCACCGCTCTTGTTCTCCGTGCTCAATAGTTGAAAATCAGTGACAGTTTCACACCCACACACTACATCATCATTCTATCTTTATTTCTATTCTTCCTCGTCTTTCTCTCAGGCTGATTGTGACAGTGCTGTGGAGAGCAGTTGCAGATCAGCAGAGACTGAGATCCACTTCTGAGTGCATATAAAGCGCACTGGACCGATCAGTCCATCCTCACTGTCACATCTCTCTCTCTCTCTCTCTCTCTCTCTCTCTCTCTCTCTCTCTCTCTCTCTCTCTCTGAAGGGCTTCATTTGCAGCATTGTGACTGATGCAGAGCCTATAAATACACCACAAACACTCTCATGATGATCGGGGGGCTCAAACTTCTGGCCTAAAGACCTCTGATTATTAGACCTCTTTCTGTCGTTGACCGCTGGCTGTCCACTTGTGTATGTGTGTGTTTGTGTGTGTCCGTGTGCACTGACTTGAGGGACTCTTATGTAATAAAGATCCCACCGCTTTCAGGTCATACAAGTGTGTGTGTGTTTGTGTGTGTGTGAATGTGTCTATTTAAGTAGCCTTCAGATAGGCTAATCCTGTGCAGTTGTGCAGTGAGCCATATCAGAAGTGTCTCCAGCCCTCCGCTTTCATGTAGGGTCTGTTTTAGTTAGAATATTTCATAATTCACCAGTAATTAGTACAGTGAATATTAAGCGGGATCTAAGTGGAGAGACATTTGATAATATTCCCAATGCTTAGGAAACATACTTCGGCTTGAGACGCACACACTCTCTCTTTCTCTCACACACATCCACACATCACTTACTCACTCACCTTCTTTCTCTCACACACTTTCACTCCCTCATTCAAACAGACACAACCACACTCGCACAGATATGCGTCAGCACGCTGTATCAGATTATCTCTTGATGACGATTAGGTTAAGCTGCATTTAGATGACTTGCTAAACTCCTCTCGTGCAGGAGGACTGGAGAGCTGAATGTTTTAAATAGGGTTGCCATAGTGATCGCAGCTTGTTTTGTACTATGCGTACCTAACTACAGGGATCCGTCCCAGAACTGTAGCTAACGCTCTCTGGCACGTTAAATACGTTTCTGCTTCGTTCATGTTTTTTGTTTAATTTTAAGAGAACGTTCCAAAGTGAAGTTCCCTGAAAATATGTTTTGAAACCGCACGTTTTTAACAAAAGTTCTTGAAAATGTTTTTGTTAGCTTTATGGGATGTGACATCTATGTGGTATAAACCACTGTCAGGAACATGTTCAGCATGTGTAACACCTCCTCAGAGAGGCATGAATGCAGCACTGAAGATAATGAGCTGGTAACTTTACTGTAATGACTTCACTTTACACAGACAGATTATCCTCACTGCTGTCCTCCATACTGAAGGGTCATTAGGTCACTGAGGACACAGCGTATATATAGGACTACACTGATAAAAACATTCTGTGGTGAAGTAAATGCTACAGAAATCAAATGTAGGCCTAATTTCTACACTCTAAAAAATGCTGGGTTGTTTTAACCCAATTTTGGGTCAAATATGGACAAACCCGAAATGTTGGGTTAAAAATGTAATGTTAAAATTTAACCCAACGGCTGGGTTAGTCCATATTTGACCCAAAGTTGGGTTAAAACAACCCAGCATTTTTTAGAGTGTACTTGAGAAATTTAATTGTATTTACACTGCTTTACCATAATTGTTGTTAGGTTTGGTAACTTGCCATTTTGTGAGATCTGGGTTCATTTTCTACTTAAAAAGGACACATTCACAGTCAAAAATGTACGTTCTATCGAATATTACTGTCATTATGTATTGTGTACCAAGTATTGAGGTCTCTGTTCAGCTGCCATTTATTTCTGTTACATAAATACAGAATGTAAACTATACAATATCTAGATTTTTCTTAGTAAAGGATGTATTTTAAAAGTGTGCGTTAAATTATATTGTTGGAGTAAAAAGTTACGATTGTTAAATTTAGTTAGTTAGGTAGATGTTACTACAGTATATTTCATATGTGAAATAATATAATTAAGTAATATGTAGTTAATTTTTTCAATTAAATGTTTAGTTTCAATTAAATGTCAAATGATAAGTTCAATAGTAAGTCGATTTTACTTAACTTGATAATAACAAGTTAGTTATAGAGCAGTAGCAGTAAAATTTACTTAAAATGTGTTAGTGCAAATTGTTACGAGGATTTTATCATGCAAATGCTTCAAATAATTTTTTTAAATGATTTTATAATCATTATATTTTATATATCATATTTTATAATATGATTATAAAGATTGTTTTTGTAATATATATATATATATATATATATATATATATATGAAGAGTTCAGATGCAAAAGCCTCTAAATGCCATTTGAAATTTTCTTCTTTAATGAAGATTTTTTATCAAACTTGTATATTTAAGTTCAGTAATTTCACTTAAATAACAATTAATAGGTAATTATCATTGCCATTTAAGTGAAATCACTGAACTTAAATATACAAGTTTGATAAAAATCATCATTAAAGAAGAAAATTTCAAATGGCATTTAGAGGCATTTGCATCTGAACTCTTCATATATATATATATATTCATTTTAAAACAATGGTTTTGTACTCTCTCAGTAATTCAAAGGAAACTCTCACGTCAGGTCAAGTCAAGCTTGTGTCGTGATTCTCCTGTGGAAAATGTAGTGATGTAAAATCACAATAAGAGGACGAAGCCCTGAGGCTCTGACTGAACACTGTTGAATCACAGCACTCTTCTGCACTCATGCACAAACACACACACACACACACACACACACATACCAGTTATATTTGTGAAGTAAATTTTTTTCATTTTCAGTCTGAGGACGTGAACAGCTACAGGTAGAATTTCATTCATGACCTTGCACAGTAATATACCATAGAAAACAATGCATTCTGGGTAATATTCGTTGTTTTTGGGAAAAGAGCCTACAGGAATACTGTGACACTCAAGTCTACACTCAGAGGCTGTAACCAAATCACACACCATACCCTCATTCACTATTCCCTACATTAGTACACTAATATAGTCCACTTGACAGAGTGAATGAAAAGAAGTGAATGAATTCAGACACTGATAAACACCTTGTGTTAACAAGCAGAATCACTGACAAACAGAGAAACAAGAACAGAAAAAAATAGAAACACTACAGCTACACTGAAACCAGTTTACAAACCAGTTTAACATTATTTCTTTCATGTAAAAAAATCTTGTTGAGAATTAACAGAGATTTAGGTAGATGTTTTATTGATAATAATAAATATTGTGGTCACCATTATGATGATCAGTATTTGCTTTAGTTGGGTTGATGACTCTTTAACGTTATTTTTTCTCTGGCTGCTGTAACTGTGGGAATGTACTCATCTGTTTCACTGATCTCTTGCTGTGTCTAAACTTTCATTTTTATGGGTATTTTAATTTTATATTAATTGATTATAGTATCTCTGTGAATCTACAGCATGAGATCCAGCAATGTTTCAATCAGTTATTTTGAAGCATGTTGAAATTATATAGTGCATAAAACATTTTAATGACCTACACACACACAGATATTAATAATCAGCATACAAATCTCAACAATGGTGACAATATAAAGTTTCATGTCACAATGTATGCTGGGCATAAATTATTCAGCTGAATGGTATTTTTTAATGGCAACATTGTTGAGATTCATGTGGTGATTTTTTATATAAGTGTGTGTCTAAATTCTGCAGTAATTCTGTTTTTTGTGTGCAAGAAATTATGTGTTAACAACACTTGATTATATCTGACTGCTGTTGGATCTCTTGCTCTAGTTTCACAGTGGTGGTGATGTCAAATTTAAGTATGTTAATAATTTAACAATTTTGGGGTCAAACACTGTTTTAATATTTAGACAACTTCTATTATTGATTGCTATCAGAGAGTTTTAATCAGTAGGCCTATAACAAAAAGTGTAGGTACTAAGGAGTTTTCATTTGTTGCTTTTACATTTATTAGCCACTAGAGTGCATCCTAGTATCGGATTTTTTTGTTTTTGAGTCAACATGTATCACCACAACATCATCTACAAGGCTGTATCCAACTTAATGAATCACAATTTATGAATAGTGGGCCACCTAAATCTTTCTTTACATTTATCTTTGGTCCACCAAGTTATTAAATATTTAGATAAAATATAGATCAATAAATCTATTTAGATTCATTCATAGATTCATAAATGGACTTCATGTGGTTGCTGTTTTACTTGTAGTGCCATATTTTTGTTGTGTGGACTGTTGGCTTCATCTATGTGTTGTATTAAGTGATAAGTCACACTTTTGCCGAATCATGGAAGGACGGCAGAAATATCTTTCCGATCGACAAATGCCTTGATTGCAGTTTCCCGTTTGTCTATTAAAATTAATGCGCTGTCGATTTATTTCACAACAGACATGACAGCAGAATCTATACATCTCAATTCTCCAGCTGCAGTGCAGTTATCTCTGAGGGAAACCAGTTAAGCGCTCTTTGATTATGTGATGATTAAGTCCTTGCAGATCATCTGTCCATCATCGTATAAAGTCCGCCCTGGCAATTTGATTGGCCTGAACATTTTTTGCCTGATCATAATTACTCAATGGATAGAGTCCAGACCGAACATCCCGACCAAAAAATGTTGTGGGCGGGGTTCGGGCTGGCATCCAGGCTAGATCATTATATTAAATGGTTGATATATTGCATTATGATGTTGCATTAATATATTACAATATATTGAACAATACAAAAATAATTGCCCCTTTTCATATTTTGAAAAATATGTGACAATACTATATTACTGTAAAATGTAATTAGCTGAGTGTACTTAGAAAACCTGAGGGAACTGTTTACCTTATTCTTGATAATTGTTCAAGCTTGGTTTACTCAAAGTTGATAGTTGTTAATACAACATAGAGGTTTAGATGTTAACGATTTATTGAAAATAATGAAGTTTCTTGTATAGTCGCCATTATGGTGATCGGTGTTTGCTTTAGTTAGTTGGGCTTGACCCTTAACTTTTTAACTGCTGTGACTCACTGTTTTTAAAATACAATCATTATGGCAAAAAAAAAATAATAATAAAATAAAATAAAAAAACTAAACCCATCATTTATCACTTGGTTTATCACTGATCAAAAGAGCGTTTTGTCATTAAACACAAATCAAATATTGTATTATAAACACCGATACTATAGCAAGAGGTCCGGCACTGTTGTGGTGTAATCAGTTATTTTTTTCAAAAACACATTGTGCATAAATCATTTTGAACTGCTACTATATTTAGACACACAGACATGAAGAATCAGCATATGAATCTCAACAATGGTGACATAATGCATGCTGGGAGCTACCATAGTATAAAACTCATCCATGGTTTTCCAGCATGTATTACAAAAATTATATATGTACTGTATATATATATAATATTCCCCTACACATTGGTTTTGTAATCTCTCTATAATTCAAAGGAAACTCTCAGGTCAAGTCAAGCTTGTGTCGTGATTCTTGTGTGGAAAATGTAGTGATGTAGAAAACAGTAAGAGGACGAAGCCCTGAGGCTCCGACTGAACACTGTTGAATCACAACGCTCTTCTGCACTCATGCACAAACACACATACCAGTTATTTGTGATAAATATAATAATAATAATAATAGTAATGTTATGAGATTTATCAATGGTCACTTTTTCAAAACTCTTCACACAGTGAGTACAACAGCAGTCCATGTTGGCAAACTGTGGATCATTGCTTTAATTGGCACATTATGCATTCAATGACTACTACTTTCAAATTACATTAATTATTTTCTCATTTCGACACAACCACCAATTTGCACGTTTATACTCATTTCAGAACCGTTAAACTTTAGTTCAAAATGTAGCACAAAACTGATTAAGACCGAAATGTGATTTTGATTTCTACAGTAATACCATATTGAAATATATTCGGAATCAAAAAAAAAAATCAAAACAATTAGATGTAGTTAAACATCTACTCATGTGTAAGTCTTCATTACCATCAGAAGCGCCAAAAGGAGCCTACCACAGAAGCGCCAAAAGACATACATGCAGAATTCCTTCAACGATCCAATCATTGAAATACCATGTTTTATTGTCAGCTCATCATAATTTCATATGACAGATCTTGTTTATTTTTTTAGAAAAAAAAATTGCTTTGCAGAGCTTTAGATTAAGATTTCTATTTATTAAATGACCAAAACATTGAAGTAAAAACATGGGTTGTGTAAAAAATGGCAACAAGTAGTAAGATGTTTTGTTTGATAACATTACAAGATCCTGCAGAGTTTGCATTTTACAATAAGAAAAGAGTTTGACCATATTCAGTATCAATATATATATATACGTATATATATACATAAAAGGAAAGAGAACCCCATATCATAGTATTATTTTCTTTGAATTATGAAGTCCAGTAATGTCCAAGAGATGCTGTCTGTAAAGTTTTTGGTCGTTCAGATTTTCTCCGCTTCAAAACCGCTACATGCGTCTGTACACATGGACGAGGTTTTTACAGCTTGGACAGTGATGCTCTACGTCCTTGCAGGAATTCACACAGAAAGGAATCAAACAACACGGCCAGATCCTGGACCGGAAAAATATAAGAATAAGTCTTAAAAATAAACTTTAGTTTCTCCCGAAATACCTTTGTGTTTAGTGGGTCATCAATATTTCAGTCAGCAACTAAATAGAGATTTCTTTCTGTCAATTGACAGTCTTCGCAACTACATTGATGTTTCAAGAAGTTCATAAAGAGTTCGTAAAACTAATCCATATGGATTTAGCAATTTAGTCCAAAATGTTCTGAAGAGACACAATCACTTTATACGATGAGCATATTGAATTTAGGCTCAGATTTCATGAAAAATATCTTGGCAAACTTTTAGTTATAATGTTGTAGACTTGTATTTAATTCAAAGGGTAAACGCTTTGCGAGAGTGAGTTATTTTCAGGATCCAGTGGGTTGTAGGCAGTGGCTACAACCTGACGGCACTTGGGTGGCCGACTCCTGTTTGCCAGATCTGGGCCACAAGCAGGCCATAGCAATGCCTGCGCCAGGACAGCCGAGGAGACCGACACTCTCGTCAGGACAGTGAAAGACAAAGAGGTGACGTACATGGGGATGGGAGAAACCCTCGCACATCAGCCTCGGTTAAACATTATATACGTATGTTTCTTGCCACTATTGGGCAAACAGGTCTGATCCTTCAGTACTACAATTAGCCTTAAAAAACTATAGTTATAAAAACCTATGGGTTTTTTTCATCTTCATGTAAAACACAATGATTTCCCTCATGTGTTAGTATTTTTCCTTGTTATAATGTATGATTTGCAAAAATAAAAACTACTGCATCTGTGTTGATGAGTGTATGCGCGCTGTGCACCCGCAACATTATGGCCAAGCATGCGCGCTAAAAATAGCATTATGAACAACGTACGTGCCACTGACTTTAGACCAGGTTTTTTTCTGGTCAGTGGCGCAATTGTTTTCTGGAAGTGTAAAATAGCACCAGGGAATGTATTCGGCGAAACACGCCTCCTTTTTGCGCCGATCCGCCCAGGGAGCGCAAGTTCATTTCCTAGTTTAACGACGTGCGTCTGTGGAGGGGAAAATCCCGCTTTGCGCGCGTGCAAAATAGGAATGAGACATGCGTTTGTGTATAAAGTCATTTGCGCCGGGTGCAAGATAGGGCCCACGATAGACAAGTTTCAATATATGTCTGAATCAGATCTTCTTTTTTCAGAAGTCTGTACATGTTACTTACATAAAAATGGCAAGAGTTCCACAGATGATCCATGCCAAAGTCCCATTGATGTATGTCGTCTCTGTGATGATCTGCTGCTTGCAGAAAGGACATTGCATCTGCCCTGGAACTTCAGTCAGACGTGGTGGCATAATTACCACTGTGGCTACACATGCAGAAAAAAGGTTATACTGATGAAAATCAATAATAATATGATCCTAAACCTCCAGAATAGTATTCTGTGCAGGTGCATCATGTGCAAGCTGAAAGCGTCTAGTGCTTGAACACATAAGTCTTGTGAATCTAGAGCTTTCCTGCTCACCCGGGGCAGGCCCAGGCTGGACCATCTGAGGGACGGTGGACATGACGGGCTGTTGGTTGTAAACTACCATTGGAGCTGAAAAAGAAAACAGAACCAGAAATCTTTTCTTCAAACTTGAGATAAGGAAAATATTATCTTGTAAACTTTTGCTTTTCATTTTATACTAAAGCATCCTGGATGGGAGTTAAACAGAGACTCTCATAACTCCAGACAGCGACACTAACCAGCGGTAGGCGTACTTGAAGAATGGACTGTTTGAGTTACGGTGGATGGAGACATGGGCTGTGGTTCTGTGAAACAAAACATGAGTTTAATTAGTCAGAACTGACAGGCTCAAGTTTCCCCAAGATCCAAACTGCATTTGGAGATTCATCATTGTTTTTTGGGGTCATATCTATTGAAGTAGATTTCCACCACACACACACAAAAAACACCTTACTTTGGTAAATCAGAATGGTCTTAAGCCAATGTTGGTGAAAACTGGACAAACCTTCTAGGAGTTTGAAATGGTATTTTTATTTTATCTTTGAACATTAAAAATGTTCAAGAATTTTAATGACGGAAAATTGCGTCATAGGGTGCAAATTTGCACAGGTGGTGGCGCTAGAGGGATTGAGGTAGAGATTCTCAATTTGCTGTGGTGAATGTTCAGACTGCCCACTGTCTTTGTGCCAAATTTCAAAACTTTTTACCATTCGGTTCTATAGGCTGAAGACATCAAGAGTGGAAGAACAAGAACTCTATTGGGTTCAATAGGGGCTCGGACCATATTTATGCATACATATTAATATCTTAAGTCAAACAGAGCAACAGCATCTTTTGCGACTTTTTACTTATTGTTTAAAGGGTGTTGGCAGTGTTTTGGAATGCTGTTGGACTTCTGCATTTTTGATGCTCATTGTGACATGAAAAAACGTTCCAGTTTCCTTCTAAACTACACAGTAAACATCAGCTCTCACCCATGCCAGAGGACTGGACCGTTTGGGATGCCATGACTGACGTCTTTTGGGGCGGTGGATTGTATACATTGGCCATTGGAACTGCAGAAATAGATCATTATTGAAGCACTGTAGTTAGCTACCAATGACCAGTAGTCTCTGAACTGAATATCAGAGTGAGGGTTCGCTGACCTGGTTGGGTTTCATTGACAACCGGCTGTGGCTGGTTAGGAAAGTTGATCTCCGGTCCAGGATATGGAGGGGGTAACTGTCCTTTATCCGTAATCAACATTCTGTGGATGAGAAATAAGTGTTTTAATGGTGTGTTGTAAAAGTTTTACATACAACACTGGCAAAGCAACAATAAAACTAACAAATAGAGCGAATGCTGCCTTCGACGTAACAAATCAGGAAGTACTGAAGTGTTTGGATTGTACAGATTCTTGTGGTTGCATCAATCGGTTGTTCTCAGTGATGAACATTCATAAGTGAATGAATCAAAAATACTTTCAACATCAAACAGGTCGGTATACTTCTTGGGTTTATGTAGTCGTGCTATTGAGTTGAACAGAAATGTCAAGCGTTTGCCATGTACCTGTGGTGAATGTACCATGTTATGTTGAAAGCAGTGATTGGTTGGGCATTCAGATATGCATGTTGCTGCATCTTTGAACAGCAGCACTTAGTATTTTAATGGACATTAAGTACAGTCGTGCTCAGAATTAATGGCACCCCTGGTAAATATGATGAAAACTGGCTGTAAAAATAATTCTGCATTGTTTATCCTTTTGATCTTCCATTCAAAAAATTGGCAAAATTATAACCTTTCATTGAAGCAAAAGAACTGAAAGTGGGGGTAAATCACACTATGAAATGAATGTTTTTCTCCAAAACTGGCCATAATTGTTGGCACCCCTAGAATTTTTTATGAGAAAAATATCTCTGAAGTACATTCCCATTAATATTTAATTTTTTAATCAAATCAGGGTGACTAGAAACATGAAATTGTCCAGCTATGACTTCTTGTTTCAAGGAGTTTAAATATGAGGAAGCACAAAGGTCAAATTCCCTGAATCATCACAATGAATAAAACCAAAGAACATGGTTTTGATGTGCATCAAAAGATTGTTGAGCTTCACAAAATAGAAAGTGGATGTAAGAAAATAGCTAAAGAATTGAAAATCCCCATTTTGACCATCAGGACAATAATTAAGAAGTTATAATCAACTGATTCTGCCAGGAAGAGGACGTGTGTCTATTTTGCCTTAATGGACGGTGAGGATGAAAGTTTGAGTGTCCAAAGACTCTTCAAGGATCACAGATGGAGAATTGCAGAAATTAGTTGAGTCTTGAGGTCAGAAAACCTAAGAAAAAAATATATCAGACAACCCCTACATCCCCACATGTTGTTTGAGAGGGTTTCAAGAAAAATGCTCCTCGCTCATCCAAAAACAAACTCCAGCATATTCAGGTGTCAGACACGACTGGCTCTTCAAACGGCACAGGGTTCTGTGGTCAGATGAAACTAAAAAAAGGGGCTTTTTGGCAGCAAACCCAGCAGATGTGTTTGTTGCAAACAGGGATGAAGAGTACCCCATGCCTACGGTTAAATATACTGCTGGATCTTGTATGTTGTGGGCCTATTTATTTGCTGGAGGTCCTGGACATCTTGTTCAGATACATGGTATTATGGATTCTATCAAATACAAAAAGATAAAAAATAAAAACCTGACGCCTTCAGCTAGAAATCTTATAATGGGCTGTGGTTGGATCTTCCATCAGGACAACGATCCAAAACAAAAATCAAAAATCAAAACAAAAATTAGTTACGGAGCACAAAATGAAGCTTCTGCCATGACCGTCCCAGACCCTGACCTGATGAGTGCAGTGAACTGAAGAGATGAAGCATCAACATGGATCTGGGAATCTGCAGGATCTGGAGAGAGTCTGTATGGAGGAATGGTCTTTGATCTCTGGTCAGGTGTTCTCCAAACTCATCAGGCATTATAGGAGAAGACTCAGATCTGTTATCTTGGCAAAAGTTTACAGATCTGAGGTTGCAAAAAGTTTTTAATAACAGGGTGCCAATGATTATGGCCAGAGTGTTTTGGAGAAAAACATTTATTTCATAGTGTGATTTACCCCCACTTTCAGTTCTTTTGCTTCAATGAAAGGTTAGAATTTTGCCAATTTTTTGAACGGAAGATCAAAAGGATAAACAATGCAGAATTATTTTTTACAGCCAGTTTTCATCATATTTACCAGGGGTGCCATTAATTCTGAGCACGACTGTATCAACTTGATCCGCTAATGCTTCACAACACTTTCTGTCTTAATTTTGAACAACATATCAATTCAATCATTATTATATAGAATAACTTTATTCATTTAAAACCTGAAAAAAACTATTTTTAATGAAATATTTTACTGGGTAACACTTTATTTTAAGGTGCTTGTAATAAGCAGTAATTAACTGTTAATAAGACACTTATAAGACCTTATAGGATACATATAAACATCAATTACTTCATATAAGTGTTAATTAAAGCACAATTAACACATTTATTATTGCTTATAAGACAATTATAAGCCCTTATAAGAAACTTGTTAACAAGCTATTTATACCTCATGAACCTTAATAAGATGTTCATTAACATTAATTAGACTTAATGAGTGTTAGTAATTTCATAAAAACACATTTATTATTGCTTATAAGATATTTATGAACACTTATTAGAAACTTGTTAAAAAGTTTATGGACCACTTATCAATGTTAATAGGATGTTTAATAACAGTAATTAAATTGAATTCTCTTGTCAGTATATAATTGCACTAATCGTTAAATGGTTTTAAAAGCTTGTTCACTAAAACAAATACCTTTCCAAAAGATCTGTCTTAATGTGTGTTTTAAGGTTCATCACTAATCCATTGTGTGTATTTCAAATGGATAATTTATTAATAATTGATCATATACACAATACACTCATCCTAATAATACCGACACTGTTCCCACTTTATTTTAGGTAGCTGCAAAGGTGCATTGTTAATGGGTAATAAGTGCATAATAAAGGAGTTATTAATTTAAATAAGACACTGTTCCAACTTTATTTTAGGTAGCTGCAAAGGTGCATTGCTAATGGGTGATAAGTGCATAATAAAGGATTGATTAGCCATAATAAGGCATTAATATAAACCTCTTACAGTCTAATTACTGTTATTAAACATCATATTAACATTGATAAGTGGTACATAAACTTTTAACAAGTTTCTAATAAGTGTTCATAAATATCTTATAAGCAATAATAAATGTGTTTTTATGAAATTACTAACACTCATTACGTCTAATTAATGTTAATAAACATCTTATTAAGGTTCATGAGGTATAAATAGCTTGTTAACAAGTTTCTTATAAGGGCTTATAATTGTCTTATAAGCAATAATAAATGTGTTAATTGTGCTTTAATTAACACTTATATGAAGTAATTGATGCTTATATGTATCCTATAAGGTCTTATAAGTGTCTTATTAACTGTTAATTACTGCTTATTACAAGCACCTTAAAATAAAGTGTTACCTTTTACGGCAAAAAGGGTGCTAGTCTTCTTTCAAATGCTACTTGTTTTGATAATTTGCATAATGTCATGACTTTGCTATTCTATTTTAGGTGTGTCTTACAGTAATTGTTCAGTGTTCATCATTGTCTAACCGTGTTATAATGGAAACTGATTTCCCGAAAGAGGAGTCTCCTGATCAGCCAGTTTGACAACGTTTTATCTGTCACAAGTTCATTTTCAAGACAGATGAGTCAGTGTGAAAACAAAGTACATACTTTAGAGTGTGTAGTAGAAGAGTATGTTAGTAGGATACCACTTTGTCATAATTGCATCTGTAGCCGTCTTGCTAGCAGGACGATTGAGTCTCTTTTTTTATAGCGCAAATTTTTTTCCCATCACATATTTGAGGAATCATCATGAATTCATGTGTTAGCTTAAAAACTCAAAATTCATTAAAATTGCATTGCGATTTTATTTTATTTTAGCCAGCTCCTCCTCCTAGTGGGTGGAGTCATTTTTATACAACAAATTTTATTCTACATATTTACAATCAAAATGTTTTCTAATCTTGACTAAACACATATCGTCGGAAAGGCCCGAGACTCAAGGTTACATATTTGGCGACTGTTTTGTAATAGAAGTGATATTGTGACAGACGTCTATTAATTTGTTACAAATTTAATTTTATGGAATCAATTTCAATAGAAGGTGTCTTATCCTGTGGCTATTATGCCTAAACAAAATCTCATAGGAACTAACGTTTTTGTGATATCAACTTCCAAATTTGAAACAAAACATGGTTAGACATATGGCTTTGACTTAGCAGCAATTTTAGTGAAAATGATTTTTTATAATATCAAGCTAATGTCAAAGTTTGTAGAGGGTTTGTGATTCATTTGAATGTCAGCAACGCAATGGCAGTGAAGTCACATGACAATGAAAACATGTGGATACGTAGAACATACTTTTTAACAGTCGCAAAGTAAGTTTCAAACAAAACGTTGTACCTACTATTCAGTATGCAGTATTTTCATTTGTGCTTATACTAATTCAAATCAGATCCTCGTCCAACACGCAATGTGTTGTGGGCAATATTATCTGTTATCTGAGTGTGCACAGATCTCCGCTTTGAATTCCCACCAAAACCATCCGAGTACCTTTGGATACTCATTTAACCATACTACAATTTGAGACTCCAATACTATTTAAGACGAATAATATGGAAATTGGAACAAACACAAGAACAAGAAAAGCTGAACAGATGCCGTCTTTAAACCATGATGCATATATAATTACGATAATTTCAACATGGTTTAAACACAGCATCTTTGTCAAACATTTCAAACTTGAACATTTAAAAAAATTTTTTGGAGGTTTTAACAATCGCAAAGGAAACAAGTACTGACGTGCATTAAACACCACAACAAACAAATGGACAGATGGCAATGAATAGAAAGTATATACTAAGCTAAGGTGACCACTTTTGACATTGACATTTACCTGATCTGTTAAGAAGTTCAGCCTTCTTAATATTAAATTTAAAACACAGGTTAGAATTTGAGCATCAGGTTTTATTATTTTCTAAAATATTTAAAACACCCAAACACTCAGTGGAGAGCTGCGGAGATTCTGATGCCCTTCCCTTTAACACTTGGACAGATAGAGACACTAATAAAATAGGAACTGATATGGCAGAAATAAGGGGTGGGGATGAAAGCTGATGCTAACGGCCAATCAGAAGGGTAACACTTTAGAATACGGTTCCTTCATTAATGAATAAGAACTAATAAGTAACACATTATTAACAATCTAGTAACTATTATTAACTAACAAGAAACTCTGATTAACGAACTAGTAAGTAATAGCGCACAGATGAAAGTGGTAGTTCACTATTAAGTAATCAATAACTACTATTTTTTAATACTTCCCAGAGAACTACTGAAAAAGTTTATTAACAATCTAGTAACTACTAGTAACTACTATTAACTAAAATAAATTCTTATTAACGAATTAGTAAGTAATAGCTCACAGATGAAATTGTTAATAGATACTTCTGTGGGAATTACTAATTATTGGATCCGTATTATAAAGTGAAGATCATTGGAACTAACTAGTAATTACTCAAGTGTTACTAAAGACATTTTCTAAAACTTGAGTAATTACTAGTTAGTTCCAATGATCTTCCCTTTATAATACGAATCCAAATAATTAGTAATTCCCACAGAAGTATCTAGTAACACTTTCATCTGTGAGCTTTTACTTACTAATTCGTTAATAAGAGTTTCTTTTAGTTACTACTAGATTGTTAATATTGTGTACTCATTAGTTCTTGTGTAGTTATTCATTAACGAAGGAACCGTATTCTAAAGTGTTACCCTCAGAAGTTCTGCACGATATCTAAACTGCTTCCTGATTGAAAAATTAGTGGGAAAATGTTCACAAAACACTTCATGTACACCCATCTCATCCCAACCATGACCATAACCAACTTATCCAGTTTCGCTCAATCTCAGACTGTAGACCTTTACATTCTCTTAAATGCTTTAAATAAACGCACCCAAAAGATGACTTTATACACATAAACCCCAAATTCTAGTTGGAAGAGGTTCAGTTACAACCTGTAATGTGCCCAATGTTTGTTTTTATGTATCCAGCAACAAATGGACATTCTTGTAATTGGACAGTAAGACTGGATAATGAAACTGGTTATACCACTGATGGATGCGAAGACAACAATGTATTTGCCTTTGTGGGTTTGATGTTTTATTTGGCTGTTCTACAGGACCATTTAATAAAAGCCTCCTATTGTATAATGCACTCTTTAATTGCATTTCTGTAGAGTTTAATGTTTATATTTAAAGGAGAATTCCGGCGAACAATGAACCTTTGGTCTAATAAAACATTGGTACATAGTCAACCGTTCTCTGAGATTTGTTTTCAGGATAATCGAATGTAAAGAGTTTTATCTCTAAAAACTGTTTAGCGTATAATGCTAGTAATGGGGGCATTGACTAAGTAAAAAGAAATCGCTAGTTTATACCACTAAAAAGGCTCAAAATAGCCCCACACAAACGCAGTAACATAATGAGGGTCCATACATACAAAACGAAGCATTGAGAACTGTGTAAGTGTACAGACCGTTTTATAAGAAGATACTTTATGAAGACAGTTCACTTCGCGCATACAGACAGCAGCCATCTTAAAAAATAGTCTCGATAAGTCAAACCACGAACGTCGTGCTGAGTGATCTGAACTGTATGAAGTTCAGCGGACTTCTGAACTGTATGAGCGGCGTTCGCGGATCGACTTATCGAGACTATTTTTTAACATGGCTCCTGTCTGTATACGCAAAGTGAACTGTCTTCATAAAGTATCTTCTTATTAAACAGTCTGTACACTTACACAGTTCTCAATGCTTCGTTTTGCATGTATGGAGCCTCATTATGTTACTGCGTTTGTGTGGGGCTATTTTGAGCCTTGTTAGTGGTATAAAATAGCGATTTCTTTTTACTTAGTCAATGCCCCCATTACTAGCATTATACGCTAAACAGTTTTTAGAGATAAAACTCTTTACATTCGATTATCCTGAAAACAAATCTCAGAGAACGGTTGACTATGTACCGATGTTTTATTAGACCAAAGGTTCATTGTTCGCCGGAGTTCTCCTTTAAGGGAAGTACGATGAGATGATCCTCAGCAGTGAGAACAGGTAATGTTGCAACTATTAGAAGCTAGTATGCCATCTAATGTTTAAGCGAGGAAGCACACTAAACATGCAGTCACATTACCGGTTACTCTGTGAAATTGAATTTGAAAATGACTTCTGTGTGAGCTCTGCTTCATACGTCACTACAATGTTGAGGATGGAAAATGCCCTCGAAGTTTATAGCATCTCAATGCTTTCAGAATTTGTTTTTGTTTAACATTACAAAATGAACCAACTACACAAATTGCTAAAGGTTAACCAAAAATAAGTTCAGCAGCACAGATTAAACCAACAAGAATCAAGAAACGCTGCATAATCTATTCATGCCGCACTATATCTTCATAGTACATATGCACTGTAGAAATACAGTAAGATATTGTATATATTTTACTAGAAATTTCCAAGAGTGTAGTTAGATACATGAGAAGTCCTGGAATTACTGTGAAAATCATGCAATTATTAACCTTAAATATGCTGTAATTTCACACAAATAGACACAGGAGTTCAAATGTAGGAAACAAAAATGAGACACTATAGGAAGTCATTCTGACACATCTGTGGTAAAACCAGAAAATTATGTTCTGCTAATTGTCAAATAAGCTGTTAGTTGCCATCTGGCATGTTAGGCAAGTGAATGTCGTTTATCATTGTATGCACATTGTCACACATTGAAAGATTAGTTCACACTCGTGGAGGTTCCCTGTGCGATAGTGTCCTTGTTCTAATTGTTTTTTTTTTTACTTTTATTTGTCGGTGATGTGGTTTATTTGTTGCCGAGCGCATTTAACCACACTGTTAGACCATACCAGGTTTTTTACTGTAAAATAGTGTTAATTGTACCGTTCTTTACCGTAATCTAGAGTATGTTACTGTAAAAATGCACTAAATTAAAACTCAAGTTAACTAATTTAACTTGCACAAATCCACTGCCTTAAATTGACCAAATATCATTTAAAAATGTTATATACTAATATTGAGAAAATAATTAAAAAAAACTTATTTCATTTGACAGCAATAAAAAAATATTATACATAAAAAGACTTCCACAGCCTCTTTACTGTCATAGCTTGCTAAATACAGCAACAGACAGCATATCATCAACGTTTCCAGATCTTCTCCTGGACTGAAGCACAGGCTCTACTCTTCAGCAAAACGGTGACCTACATTTTTTTTATTTTACAGTAAACTACTGGCAACAGTGTTGCCAGTATAAACCTGTTTTATAACTTACAGTTTATTACTGTTAAAATACATTTTGTGGGTGTGTCTTTTTATCTTCCACTGTTAACCCTTTCAACCCCACAGGAAAATCTACACCACAAAGAGTAAAAAGTGACATTGACGGTGTTGCAGTGAGATAATTAAGGGAATATGTAAGTGATTGTTGAGCATTAGTGATGAACACCTGCTGTTAACAAGCAGAATCACTGAAGGAAACACTAACAGAAAATAGAAAAACACAAGATCTACAACTGACTTCCACTTATTATTATCCAGTATTACTTTATATCTGTCATACATCTATAGAAGATGTTGTTGAGATGTTTAATTGAAAATGTTTGGCTAGTAAGTTACAATTAAAGAGATCAGTGTTTGCTCTAGTTGAGATCCTGACCCATATCTTTTTTACGTGAGTGTTTCTCTTGCTGCTTAATCTCTGTTTATTCAGGTCACACTTGTGCACAGGCATGGCTTGTGAATGATTGTGCTTATATTGATTATAGTAAGCAATATTGCTTGTGCATTCACAAATCTCATTCAGTGTTTAATTCTTTGTCAGAAGTATTACGCTACCATCAATATAAAACTATAGTGAGATGTAATGACTTTTTTTTGCACATTTGCACAACCGAAAAAAACTACAACAGAGCTACACTGTCTTGTAAAAATACGGAGATACCAAACATTTGCACATAAATCGCAACAATGGTGGCACTATTTTTTGGTATTTATTTAGTCATTCATGCAGAAGTGCATGCTGGGATTTTTATACTATCCTAGAACCCAGAATGCATTGCGACATGAAACCTTTGATTGTCACCATTGTTGAGATTCATATGCTGGTTGTTGATGTCTGTGTCAAGCAGTTCAAAATGTTTTAATGCACTATATTCTTCGAAAGCCTGATTACAGAAATTTTGTTGGATTTCAGATGTATGAAATGCCCATGCATGTTAACTCATACACAGGATGAGATCAGAGAATCATACATGTCCAGGGTGGCTATGGTATCATCACATCAGCTAAAACCACCTGATCAACTTCCTCTCGACTTTTTCTTGCCATAACAAATGTGTTTTATAAACTCAGTTACAACAGCCAGAGCCAAACTCATATTGTAAAGTAAAGGGTCAAGAGACCAACTAAAGCAAACACTGATCTCCATCATGGTGACAACAAACTTTATTGTCAACTAAATCTAAATACTCAACAAAAACTTTTGTACATGTATGAAAGAAATAGGTTTGTAAACTGTTTTCACACTCAGTGTTGCTGGAAGTCAGTTGAAGATCTCATCCCTGTGCACTCAAAAAAGAGTTAAATTGTATAACTGTATAAAATTGTATAAAAAAGCTAAACAAACTGCATTAATTTATGATAATTATAAAAACCTTCCTACTGAGTATTTTAAAACTCATTCTGTTTATTAGTATAAATACAGAGATCTTACATTTCATTTATGTATGACTGACAAATACGCATCACATTAAGTTTATTAGTTTTTGAGTGTGACTGTGGATAACAGATAATCCAAATTAAAATATATGATTCCCATCTTTTTACATACCTGTGTGTTTCTGCAGTCAACGGAGAGCTGTGGAAATTCTGATGCTCTTTATATGAAGGCACTGGATAGTGATGAGACTGTGAAAATAAGCACAGATATTGTCGATATAAGGGGTGGAGCTGAATTACAGGTATGAAGGCTGATGCTAATGCATTTTCAGAAGTTTCTCATTATATGATGCAAACTAGTTCTGCTTATACCTGTTTTTGCTCAGTCTCAGACTGTCAAAATTCATATCCTCTTAAATGCTCGTTTGTTGAAATGCACATTTTGTGTTGAATTCAGAAGTAAGAGTGTTTGTGAATAATGTATTGTGTAATGCGAAAACAACATTTTTGTTGTCTTTGTGGGTTTGGGGTTTTATTATGCTATCATAAAGGACCAGAATCTGAATAGTTTTGTCTAACGGCTGCAATGATGTTTCTATATTGAGTATAATAAATCTTTTTGTAAGTGAAGCACAATAATTGAGCAACCACTGAGATGTTCCTCCAGGCACCGAGGACAGGTAATGTTGCTGCTTAGAAGCTACCGTAGTGTGCCATCTAATGTTTAAGCAAGGAAGCACATTAAAACAAAATCTTTGTTTTGGGGTTTAAGCAGTGCTCTGAAAATCTTAAAGTAAATTACTCTTAAATTTGAAAACAAAGCCTTGCAAATGACAAGCCACAGGTAAAAGTTTTTTATATATAAAAGTTCATTCGACTGATTATTGCATAATAAACCCCAATATGTGTTGTTACTAAGAATCAACAGACTGTTAGAAGGTGTGATTGGCCAGTCATATTTGAGCTTTACACAGAGCTGTGTAATAAGTCATAGCAACCAGTAAATAACATTCTCGACTATCAAAAGACAGTCCTTTCGAAAAATGTCCTCATGTTTTGTCCAGTTGATGACACCAGAAAATCCACTAAAATTGCATAGATGACATGATAAATCATGTGGTTACAATAATTCTTCAATAATAGGATTCAATATATAACTATGACGCTATATGGCTTCTTCAAAAGCCAAGCAAGGCTAGACACTGTAGCATAGACATCTACAAATATATAAAGAGAAACTGGCTGTGAAACTCAAATTCATTTAATGATCCCTTAGCTATCTTAACATATCGGTAACTCCTACCTGGTTTTTAATTTAGTGAAAATTTAAAATCTTGTTGAGAATAAACAGAGATTTAGGTACAGATGTTTTATTGATAATAATAAATATTGTGGTCACCATTATGATGATCAGTATTTGCTTTAGTTGGGCTGTTAACTCTTTAACATTATTTTTTCTCTGGTTGCTGTAACTGTGGGAATGTACTCATCTGTTTCACTGATCTCTTGCTGTGTCTAAACTTTCATTTTTATGGGTATTTTAATTGTATATTAATTGATTATAGTATCTCTGTGAATCTACATCATGAGATCCAGCAATGTTTTAATCAGTTATTTTGAAGCATATTGAATTTATATAGTGCATAAACATTTTAATGACCACACACATATATTTACAATCAGCATATGAATCTCAACAATGGTAACAATATAAAGTTTCATGTTGCAATACATGCTGGGTGCCAACAGAGTAAAAAAACAATCTCTTGCTCTAGTTTCACAGTGGTGGTGATGTCAAATTTAAGTATGTTAATAATTTAACAATTTTGGGGTCAAACATGGTTTTAATATTTAGACCATTTCTATTGTCGATTGCTATCAGCATGAGAAGAGAGTTTTAACCAGTATGCCTAACAAAAGGTGTTTATAAAATAAATTGAGGTTGTGTAGGTACTAGGGAGTTTTCATTTGTTGCTTTTTAATTTATTAGCCACTAGAGTGCATCCTAGTATCGGACTTTTTTGTTTTTGAGTCAACATGTATCCCCACAACATCATCTACAAGGCTGTATCCAACTTAATGAATGACAATTTATGAATAGTGGGCCACCTAAATCTTTCTTTACATTTATCTTTGGTCCACCCAGTTAAAAATAAAATATAGATCTATAAATCTATTTAGATTCAATCAACCTCAGTGAGCTGGACTATGGTAGACAGAGACCCATATGGAGGTGTTTAATGGGACTAAATGAAGCTGACAGATCTGTAAAAGGCTCACATCTTTTGGAAAGAAAATATATTATTTATTATTATTTATATATGTATTTATGATCATAATATTAAATGTTTGATATATTGCATTAATATATTACAATATATTTAACAATACAAAAATGAATGCCTCTTTCTTTTTATATACAGAAAAATATGTGACAATATATATAATATTACTGTAAAGTGTAATTAGCTGAGTGTACTGAAAGAACAATAAAATAAAACTGAGGGAAATGATCACCTTATTCTTGATAATTTCTCAAGCTTGGTTTACTCAAAGTTGATAGTTGTTAATACAACATAGAGGTTAGGTGTTAATGATTTATTCAAAACAATGAAGTTTCTTCAATGGTCGCCGTTATGGTGATCGGTGTTTGCTTTAGTTAGTTGGGCTTTTGACCCTTAACTTTTTAACTGCTGTGACTCACTGTTTATAAAATGCAATCATTACACCAATAAAAAAACTAAACAAAAAATATATATAATTTATCACTTGGTTTATTACTGATCAAAAGGTAATTAAATACAATCAAATATTATATTACAAACATTGATACTATAACAAGAGCACTTTATCCTGCACTGTTTTGGTCATCAGTTTTTTTCTTTTTAAACACATTGTGCACAAAACATTTTGAACTGCTACTCTTAGCCACACGGACATCGAGAATCAGCATATGAATCTCAACAATGGTGACAAACTCATCCATGGTTTCCAGCATGGATTACAAAATGATGTTTTATTAACAACGTTTGGGAGAAGCACATTCAGATAATTAACACGGATGGAGAGAACTCAGCAATCATGATTAAAACGTGTATATATAGGCTCTGCCGTCTCACCTCACTTCCCTCCACCACCCCTTCTCCACTCTTCTAGTTCTAAACCACTTTACGCACAGGGGGGAGTACTCTGGGTTCGGGCCGAATTCCGAGCTCGGAGCCCTCCCCCCGGACAGCACACCAAATACGCATTATACTTTATTCCCTTTAATTGTATGTAAGTGTGAACTCATGAAATTAATTATGAATAGATAATATTTCCCCCCACACATTCGTTTTGTAATCTCTCTGTAATTCAAAGGAAACTCTCATGTTAGGTCAAGCTTGTGTCGTGATTCTCCTGTGGAAAATGTAGTGATGTAGAAAACAGTAAGAGGACGAAGCCCTGAGGCTCCGACTGAACACTGTTGAATCACAGCGCTCTTCTGAACTCATGCACAAACACACATATCAGTTATTTGTGATAAATAATAGCAATGTTATGAGATTTATCAATGGTCACTTTTTCAAAACTCTTCACACAGTGAGTACAACAGCAGTCCATCTTGGCAAATTGTGGATTGGCATTGATTACATATTATTATATATTATTGAAGTAAAAACACGAGTTGTGCAAAAATGGCAACAAATAGTAAGATGTTTTGCTTGATAACATTACAAGATCCTGCAGAGTTCATTATGAATTTTACAATAAGAAAATAGTTTAACCATATTCAGTACCAATATATATATATTAACTGTCTGTAAAGTTTTTCTTTTTGTCGTTCAGATTTTCTCCGCTTCAGAACCACTACATGCGTTTGTACACATGGATGAGGTTTTGACAACTTGGACAGCGATGCTCTACGTCCTTGCAGGAATTCACACAGAAAGGAATCAAACAACACGGCCAGATCCTGGACAGAAAAAAATAAGTGTCTTAAAAAATAAACTTTAGTTTCTCCCGAAATACCTTTGTGGTTAGTGGGTCATCATTAGTTCAATCAGCAACTAAATAGAGATTTCTTTCTCTCCATTGACTGTCATCACAAATACTACATTGATGTTTCAAGAAATTCATAAAGAGATCGTAAAACTAATCCATATGGATTTAGCAATTTAGTCCAAATTGTTCTGAAGAGACACGGTCCCTTTATAGGATGAGCATATTGAATTTAGGCTCAGTTTTCATTAAAAATATCTTCATTTGTGTTCTGAAAATTAATGAAAGTCTTACGGGTTTGGAACGTCATAATAGTGAGTAAATAAAGACAGAATTTTAATTTTTTTGTGAACTTGCCCTTTAAACGGGTAATTCACCGCTGCAATTAAATTTGGTTGCCTGTACAGTAAAAAGATGAAAACGTTTTTGCTACCTTGAATAGTCAAAACTCTTTTGCCAAATAAAGAAAACTTCAACACCCAGAATGCACTGGGCATATAAGCGTCCATGGCCACTCCCACCAGTCTACTATGGATACGTCTGACCAGAGACAAATCTCACCTTGCTTTAGTAGGAAATGCCTCTTAGCAAACTTTTAGTTATAATGGTGTAAACTTGTATTGAATTCAAAGGATAAACGCTTTGCGAGAGTGAGTTATTTTCAGTCTCCAATAAAGGATCCAGTGGGTTGTAGGCAGTGGCCAATGGCTGCAAAGAATCATCAATATGGAGAGAAGAGTGCGATGAAAAATCTGGTAGTAGATTTGAAGTAGTTTGTAGTAGTCAATATTTCAAACTGAATGACAATGAACACAGAGGGATGTCAAACCGAGGGAAAGAAACTGCCTGTCATTTCCACCCAACCACTGAAGTTCGCCCTTGCGTACAGGTGAGGTAAGAAAGCGGTTGCTATAGTGTTACATTTTTACCATAATGCTGTTTAAAGAGTAGACATAGTACAATTACATTTTTCGTGATAACACGGTAAAATCCATCAGTTCTAACTCAAACTTTTTTAGTTAATTTAATTCCTGTCCCTGTTTATTCCTATTAACACGGATCCGCAAACAACTAAAAATGCTGTATTATGTTTGCCAGACAAGTAATTGGCAAAGTCACGTTATAAAGAAAGACTAAGTGGCCACGCACTTTGCATTCAAAGGCGCATACCTAAAGACTTAACACGTAACATGTATGTGCATGCCATCACCCTTTTCACAGATTCACGTTTTGAAGTTTACATGGAGATGAAAACGGTATTGCTTTCGAAACCTGTTTTCAAAAATGTGCACTTTGAAACCTACTTCAAAGTTCGAGTTCTCAGGCCATCAAAACGCCATTGTCGTGTAAATGAACGGCCAATCAATCAATCATGCTGTTAAGAAGTACACATATTTTGATGTACTGACTAACATACATTACATTTAAAGGACTTGATTATAATTGTAACTGTAGTGTGTTTATTTGATATTATATTTAAAGTAAATTTATTTTAAATGTACGAATTTGCAAATTCATCATTATACAAATATATTAAAATACATGATATACAAGTTTCAATATATGTCTGAATCAGATCTTCTTTTTCCGGAAGTCTGTACACGTTCCTTACCCTAAAATGCCAAGAGATCCACAGATGACCCACACCAAAGTCCCATTGATGTATGTCGTCTGTGTGACGATATCCTCCTTGCAGAAAGGACATTGCATCGGCCCAGGAACTTCAGTCAGACGTGGTGCCATAATTACCTTTCTGGCTACATTTGCAGAATAAAAGGTAATACTGATTAACATCAATAATAATATGATCATAAACCTCCAGAATAGTATTCTGTACAGGTGCATCATGTGCAAGCTGAAAGCGTCTAGTGCTTGAACACATAAGTCTGTGAATCTAGAGCTTTTCTGCTCACCCGGGGCAGGCGCAGCCTGGACAAAGTTGGGAATGGGTTGTTGGTTGGAAATTATAATTGGAGCTGAAAAAGAAAACAAACAGAACCAGATATATTGAGATAAGGGAAATATTATTGTGTATAAGCATCCTGAATGGGAGTTAAACAGAGACTCTCATAACCCCAGACATCGACATTCACCAACGGTAGGCGTACTTGAAGATTGGACTGTTTGAGTTACGGTGGATGGAGACATGTGCTGTGGTGCAGTGAAAAAAACACGAGTTTTATTGGTCAGAACTGACAGGCTCAAGTTTCCCCAAGATCCAAACTGCATTTGGAGATTCTTCATTGTTTTTTGGGGTTATATCTATGGAAGCTGATTTCCACCACATAAGACAAAAAAAATAAATAAATACTTTGGTAAATCATAATGGTCTTAAGCCATTGTTGGTGAAAACTGGACAAACCTTCTAGGATGAGTTCGAAAAGTTTTTTATTTTTATTTTTGAACATTCAAAATTTCCAAGAATTTTAACTACGGAAAATTACGTCATAGGATGCAAATTTGCACAAGTGGTGAATTGAGGTAGAGACTCTGAATTAATTTGCTGTGGTGAATGTTCAGACTGTCCACTATCTTTGTGCCAAATTTCAAAACTTTTTACAATACGATTCTATAGGCTGAAGACATCAAGAGTGGAAGAACAAGAACTCTATTGGGTTTAATGGGGGCTCGCCTCGGCCCCTATTTATCCGTGCATATTAATATCTTAAGTCAAACCACGCAGTTGTACAGAACAATATGTCATGTTTTTACAAATTTTCCCTTAATGTTTAGAAGGTGTCGGTAATGTTTTTGAATGCTGTACTTCTGCATTTTTGTTGCTCATTTAAATTTTAAACTACACAGTAAACATCAGCTGTCACCCATATTAGAGGACTGGACCGTTTTGGATGTCATGACTGACGTCTGTTGGGGTGGTGGATACAGTGGCCATTGGAACTACAGAAATAGATAATTATTGAAGCACTGTAGTTAGCCACCAATGACCAGTAGACTCTGAACTGAATATCAGAGTGAGGGTTCGCTGACCTGGTTGGGCTTGAAAGAAAACCTGTTGTGGTTGGTTAGGAAAGTTGATCTGGACCGGTCCAGGATATGGAGGGGGTAACTGTCCTTTATCCATAGTCAACAATCTGTGAATGAGAAATAATTGCTTTCATGGTGTTGTAAAGGTTTTACATAAAATTCGGGCAAAGCAACAATAAAAATAACAAATAGACTGACTGCTGACTGCGACGTAACAAATCAGGAAGTAATGAAGTGTTTGGATTGTACAGATTCTTGTGGTTGCATCAATCAGTTGTTCTCAGTGATGAGTCACAAAGCATTCATAAGTGAATTAATTATAAATACTTTTGACATCAAACAGGTTGGTATACTTCTTGGGTTTATGTAGTCGTGCTATTGAGATGAATAGGAATGTCAAGCGTTTGTCATGTATCTGTGGTGAATGTACCATGTTACAACCCAGCAAACAAATTTAGGTTCCCAGAACATTTCTAGAACTTTCCCTTGAGGTTAAGGGAACGTTCCTGGAACATTCTCCTTACGTTATAAAAATGGAACCTAAAAATAACCTACATGGAACGTTCCTATAACGTTAGTGTTTGGTTCCCAAAAAAATAACCTCATGGGACCATTCGGGAATGTTAGGGGAACGTTCTGTGTTTGCTGGGAATCAAAGCAGTGATTGGTTGGGAATTCAGATATGCATGTTGCTGCATCTTTGAACAGCAGCACTTGCATTTGTTTTTTAATTTTAGTATTTTAATGGACATTAAGTATCAACTTGATCCGCTAATGCTTCACAATACTTTATGTCTCTGTGTACCATTTAAAAAAAATCCCCATTATGGTGAACAGTGTTTCCTTTAGTTGGGAAATTTGACTCTTGTCTTCTCATGTTATTGTATGGCGTATGTAACAGTGTTAACCAAAAACACATAATTTGTTGCAAAGAATGCCATAAAATAGATGATCTGGAGATAGGCCTATAGTTAACAACATAATAAAGGACCAAAAATGTCCAAAAGTTGCAATATGTTATTAATATGTTTTTTTACAACACTAATTTGTTTATGCATCCTGGACATCAAACAGATTTTTTTTTTTTGGGGGGTGGGGGGGGTGGGGGGGGATAATCTTTGGACAAACACCGAGACATCAAGAATCCACATATGAATCTCAACAATGGTGAAATGCTTTATGCCGCCACGCATTCTGGGAACTCTTGGCTCCCAGAATGCATTGTACCATAAAGCATGTCACCTTTGTTGAGATTCATATGTGGATTCATGATGTCTGTTTGTTTCTAAATTGTTATTTTTTTTTAAATAATGATTTTCAAAAACTGTTTGCAATGTATATCAATATTCAGAATGACTGTTCTGTGTCAAGATTATTTACAAAAAACTAATTACAAATTTTGGTCAGGGACAACATTAGACAACCATTCCTTTTTTTATTATTATGAAAACGGCTATAGCTAAACACCTTTGTTTATGGTTTCCTTTGTAACAAACTATATGCTTTAATAAACACTGTTACAAAGACCAAAATTGCACTTAAAATGCTAAGAGTCAAACTGCTCAACTAAATGAAACACTGATCACAATAATGGTGACCAAAACATTTTAAAACATCGATATCTAAACCTCCGTTCATAGACATCTGACAGAAATAAAGTCGGTCTGGTTAGTAATAAATAAAGCTGGTAATGCTGTTTGTGGAGTTGTTTAATCCTTAATTAAGCTGAGATCTTCACAGATTTAATGTCTTCTTTTCTCTTCAGGTGATTTAATCTAAGACTGTGTCTAAAAGTCAGTTGTAGTTCTTGTGTTTCTCTTTCCTTCAGTGATTCTGCTTGTTAACAGCAGGGCAGGTGTTTATCACTAATACTCAATCATCACCCAATGGGGATTTTGCTGTGCATATCTATTAAATCATTATTATATAGAATAACTTTATTCATTTAAAACCTAAAAAAACCCTATTTTTAATGAAATATTTTACTGCAAAAAGGGTGCTAGTCTTCTTTCAAATGCAACTTGTTTTGATAATTTGCATAATGTCATGACTTTGCTATTCTCTTTTAGGTGTCACTTACAGTAATTGTCCAGTGTTCATCAATGTCTAACCGTGCTATCATGGAAACTGATTTCCTGAAAGAGGAGTCTCCTGATCAGCCAGTTTGACAACGTTTTATCTGTCACAAGTTCATTTTCAAGACAGATGAGTTAGCGTAAAGACAAAGTACATACTTTAGAGTGTGTAGCAGAAGGGTAAGCAGGATATACTACTTTGTCATAATTGCATCTGTAACACTCTGTAACTTAATTACTTGCTTCTGTAACCGTCTTGCTAGCAGGACGATTGACTCTCTGTTTTTATTGCGCTAATTTTTTTCCAATCACGTATTTGAGGAATCATCATGAATTCATTCGTTAGCTTAAAAACGAAAAATTCATTAAAATTGCGTTGCGTTACCATGGTAACTGTGATTTTATTTTATTTTAGCGGCTCCTCCTCCAAGTGGGTGGAGTCATTTTTTATACAACAAATTTTATTTTACATGTTTTCTATCAAAATGTTTTCTAATCTTGACAAAACACATATCGTCGGAAAGGCCTGAGACTTAAGGTTACATATTTGGCGACTGTTTTGAAATAGAAGTGATATTGTGACAGAAGTGTATTAATTTGTTGCAGGGGAACGCTTCAAATTTTATTTTATGGAATCTAGGTGTCAATTTCAATAGAAGGTATGTGTCTTATCCTGTGGCTATTATGCCTAAACAAAATCTCATAGGAACTAACGTTTTTTGTGATATCAACTTCAAATTTGGAACACAACTTGGTTAGACATATGGCTTTGACTTAGCAGCAATTTTAGTGAAAAACATTTTTATAATATCAAGCTAATGTCAAAGTTTTGATAGGGTTTGTGATTCATGTGAATGTCAGCTACGCAATGGCAGTGAAGTCACATGACAATGAAAACATGTGGATACGTAGAACATACTTTTAACAGTCGCAAAGTAAGTTTCAAACCAAACGTTGTACCTACTATTCAGTATGCAGTATTTTCATTTGTGCTTATACTAATTAAAATCAGATCCTTGTCCAACGCGCAATGGGTTGTGGGTAATATTATCTGTTATCTGAGTGTGCACAGATCTCCGCTTCGTATTCCCACCAAAACTAGTAAATCATCCGGGTACCTTTGGATACTCATTTAACCATACTACAATTTGAGACTCCAATACTATTTAAGACGAATAATATGCAAATTGGAACAAACACAAGAAAATGAAAAGCTGAACAGATGCTGTACGTAATTACGATAATTTCAACATGGTTTAAACACAGCATCTTTGTCAAACATATCAAACTTGAACATTATAAAAGTTTTTTGAAGGTTTAACGATCGCAAAGGAAACAAGTACTGACGTGCATTAAACACCACAACAAACTAATGGACAGATGGCAATGAATAGAAAGTATAAGCTAGGGTGACCACTTTAGGTCACTTTTGACATTGACATTTACCTGATCTGTTAAGAAGTTCAGCCTTCTTAATATTAAACTTAAAACACAGGTCAGAATTTGAACATCAGGTTTTTTAAATTTTCTAAAATATCTAAAACACCCAAACACTCAGTGGAGAGCTGTGGAGATTATGATGCCCTTCCCTTTAACACTTGGACAGATACGGAGACTAATAAAATAGGAACTGATATGGCAGAAATAAGGGGTGGGGATGAAAGCTGATGCTAACGGCCATCAGAAGTTCTGCGCGATATCTAAACTGCTTCCTGATTGAAAAATTAGTGGGAAAAAGCAGAGAATGTCTAATTGAAGAGAACTGGCACTGGCTGGTTACTTCCGGTTTCTGGACTGGCTGCAGTAACACTAGACACAGGAGTTCAAATGAAGGAAACAAAAATGAGACCATTCTGACACATCTGTGGTAAAACCAGAAAATTATGTTTTGCTAATTGTCAAATAAGCTGTTAGTTGCCATCTGGCATGTTAGGCAAGTGAATGTCGTTTATGATTTTATGGACATTGTCCCACATAAGATTAGTTCACACTCGTGGAGGTTCCCTGTGTGATAGTGTCCTTGTTCTAATTGTTGTTGTTTTTTTTAACTTTTATTTGTCGGTGATGTGGTTTATTTGTTGCCGAGCGCATTTAACCACACTGTTAGACCTTACCAGGTTTTTTTTTTAAATGTAAAATAGTGTTAATTGTACAGTTCTTTACCGTAATCTAGAGTATGTTACTGTAAAAATGCACTAAATTAAAACTCAAGTTAACTAATTTCACTTGCACAAACCAACCGCCTTAAATTGACCAATTATTATTTAAAAATGTTATATACTAACTTGAGAAAATAAAAAATAAATAAACTTATTTCATTTGACAGCACTAAAAAAATATTATACATAAAAAGACAGCCTCTTTACAGTCATAGCTTGCTAAATACAGCAACAGACAGCATATCATCAATGTTTCCAGATCTTCTCTTGGACTGAAGCACAGGCTCTACTCTTCAGCACAACGGTGACCCACATATTTTTATTTTACAGTAAACTACTGTCAACAGTGTTGCCAGTATAAACCTGTTTTATAAAACAGGCTTACAGTTTATTACTGTTAAAATACATTTCGTGGGTGTGTCTTTTTATCTTCCACTGTTAACCCTTTCAACCCCACAGGAAAATCTACACCACAAAGAGTAAAAAGTGACATTGACGGTGTTGCAGTGAGATAATTAAGGGAATATGTAAGTGATTGTTGAGCATTAGTGATGAACACCTGCTGTTAACAAGCAGAATCACTGAAGGAAAGAGGAACAACAAGAACAGAAAATAGAAAAACACAAGATCTACAACTGACTTCCACTTATTATTATCCAGTATTACTTTATATCTGTCATTCATCTATAGAGGATGTTGTTGAGATGTTTAATTGAAAATGTTTGGCTAGTAAGTTACCATTAAAGAGATCAGTGTTTGCTCTAGTTGAGATCCTGACCCATATCTTTTTTACGTGAGTGTTTCTCTTGCTGCTTAATCTCTGTTTATTCAGGTCACACTTGTGCACAGGCATGGCTTGTGAATGATTGTGCTTATATTGATTATAGTAAGCAATATTGCTTGTTCATTCACAAATCTCATTCAGTGTTTAATTCTTTGTCAGAAGTATTACGCTACCATCAATATAAAACTATAGTGAGATGTAATGACTTTTTTTTGCACATTTGCACAACCGAAAAAAACTACAACAGAGCTACACTGTCTTGTAAAAATACAGAGATACCAAACATTTGCACATAAATCGCAACAATGGTGGCACTATTTTTTGGTATTTATTTAGTCATTCATGCAGAAGTGCATGCTGGGATTTTTATACTATCCTAGAACCCAGAATGCATTGCGACATGAAACCTTTGATTGTCACCATTGTTGAGATTCATATGCTGGTTGTTGATGTCTGTGTCAAGCAGTTCAAAATGTTTTAATGCACTATATTCTTCGAAAGCCTGATTACAGAAATTTTGTTGGATTTCAGATGTATGAAATGCCCATGCATGTTAACTCATACACAGGATGAGATCAGAGAATCATATATGTCCAGGGTGGCTATGGTATCATCGCATCAGCTAAAACCACCTGATCAACTTCCTCTTGACTTTTTCTTGCCATAACAAATGTGTTTTATAAACTCAGTTACAACAGCCAGAGCCAAACTCATATTGTAAAGTAAAGGGTCAAGAGACCAACTAAAGCAAACACTGATCTCCATCATGGTGACAACAAACTTTATTGTCAACTAAATCTAAATACTCAACAAAAACTTTTGTACATGTATGAAAGAAATAGGTTTGTAAACTGTTTTCACACTCAGTGTTGCTGGAAGTCAGTTGTAGATCTCATCCCTGTGCACTTAAAAAAGAGTTAAATTGTATAACTGTATAAAATTGTATAAAAAAGCTAAACAAACTGCATTAATTTATGATAATTATAAAAACCTTCCTACTGAGTATTTAAAACTCATTCTGTTTGTATAAATACAGAGATCTTACATTTCATTTATGTATGACTGACAAATACGCATCACATTAAGTTTATTAGTTTTTGAGTGTGGCTGTGGATAACAGATAATCCAAATTAAAATATATGATTCCCATCTTTTTACATACCTGTGTGTTTCTGCAGTCAACGGAGAGCTGTGGAAATTCTGATGCTCTTTATATGAAGGCACTGGATAGTGATGAGACTGTGAAAATAAGCACAGATATGGTCGATATAAGGGGTGGAGCTGAATTACAGGTATGAAGGCTGATGCTAATGCATTTTCAGAAGTTTATCATTATATGATGCAAACTAGTTCTGCTTATACCTGTTTTTGCTCAGTCTCAGACTGTCAAAATTCATATCCTCTTAAATGCTTGTTTGTTGAAATGCACATTTTGTGTTGAATTCAGAAGTAAGAGTGTTTGTGAATAATGTATTGTGTAATGCGAAAACAACATTTTTGTTGTCTTTGTGGGTTTGGGGTTTTATTCTGGTATCATAAAGGACCAGAATCTGAATAGTTTTGTCTAACGGCTGCAATGATGTTTCTATATTGAGTATAATAAATCTTTTTGTAAGTGAAGCACAATAATTGAGCAACCACTGAGATGTTCCTCCAGGCACCGAGGGCAGGTAATGTTGCTGGTTAGAAGCTACTGTAGTATGCCATCTAATGTTTAAGCAAGGAAGCACATTAAAACAAAATCTTTGTTTTGGGGTTTAAGCAGTGCTCTGAAAATCTTAAAGTAAATTACTCTTAAATTTGAAAACGAAGCCTTGCAAATGACAAGCCACAGGTGGCCCAGAGTAGCATGCCGTTGATGTACAGTATCTGGTCTCTGTGATATTGTGCTGCTCAGTGACGACATTTCATCTGTCCCGGGACATTGGGTAGACTCAGTGGCAGCATCACCACCTCCGTCACTGCACAGTTAATTTAAAAAAAAAAAAAGAACTCATAAGCAACATTACTTCTGCCCAGTTCTGGCCCACATCTGGCACTTGTGGGATGCGGATCTGGCCCACATGCAGCAATGAATGACAGCCCTTGGGTGACAAGCCACAATAATTTTTGTTAAATTAACACTGCTCAGTGTTTCTACGAGTCCATACTCAGAGACTGTTAAATGAACACTGAAGCAGTGCAAGTTAATGAGATAAGTAAGTGAATAATTGAGCATTATCGAAGACATCTGATGTAACAAGCAGAATCACTAAAGGAGGAAAATCGTAATTGGTATGTTACCACTATGGAGATCAGCGTTTGCTTTAGTCATTAACTTCATATCTTTGTTTGGCTGCTGTACAAAGATCTGAAGTTAAAGTGGGGAGTAGAATTGTTATTTTATTGTAGGGGCAACAGAGCAAAAGATAATTACCCAAATGCTAAATATATATTTACCTCCTTTTTTTGCACCAATTTTCGTCCCCTTCTGATGTGTTCCACTTCTTCATTTCCAGGGAAGCACACGATCATGAGTCTCCAGTGATTTCTGAAAAACATTAATAGACAATACAAGTAAAATAAGCTTTGATAATTGCATATGTGCCATTCACAGTGCTACTATCACAAATCACAATCACTTCCATTATTATAAATGTTTAAATGGACATCTAATTTGTAATATGAAAAGTTCATTAGACTGATTATTGCATAATAAACCCCAATATGTGTTGTTACTGAGAATCAACAGACTGTTAGGTGTGATTGGCCAGTCATATTTGAGCTTTACACAGAGCTGTGTAATAAGTCATAGCAACCAGTAAATAACATTCTCGACTATCAAATGATAGTCCTTTCGAAAAATGTCCTCATGTTTTGTCCAGTTGATGACACCAGAAAATCCACTAAAATTGCATAGATGACATGATAAATCATGTGGTTACAATAATTCTTCAATAATAGGATTCAATATATAACTATGACGCTATATGGCTTCTTCAAAAGCCAAGCAAGGCTAGACACTGTAGCATAGACATCTACAAATATATAAAGAGAAACTGGCTGTGAAACTCAAATTCATTTAATGATCCCTTAGCTATCTTAACATATCGGTAACTCCTACCTGGTTTTTAATTTACTGAAAATTTAAAATCTTGTTGAGAATTAACAGAGATTTAAGTGAAGATGTTTTATTGATAATAATAAATATTGTGGTCACCATTATGATGATCAGTATTTGCTTTAGTTGGGCCGTTAACTCTTTAACATTATTGTTTCTCTGGTTGCTGTAACTGTGGGAATGTACTCGTCTGTTTCACTGATCTCTTGCTGTGTCTAAACTTTCATTTTTATGGGTATTTTAATTTTATATTAATTGATTATAGTATCTCTGTGAATCTACAGCATGAGACCCAGCAATGTTTCAATCAGTTATTTTGAAGCATATTGAATTTATATAGTGCATAAACATTTTAATGACCACACACATATATTTACAATCAGCATATGAATCTCAACAATGGTAACAATATAAAGTTTCATGTTGCAATACATGCTGGGTGCCAACAGAGTAAAAAAACTTTCTCTTGCTCTAGTTTCACAGTGGTGGTGATGTCAAATTTAAGTATGTTAATAATTTAACAATTTTGGGGTCAAACATGGTTTTAATATTTAGACCATTTCTATTGTCGATTACTATCAGGGTGAGAAGAGAGTTTCAACCAGTATGCCTAACAAAAAGTGTTTATAAAACAAATTGAGGTTGTGTAGGTACTAGGGAGTTTTCATCTGTTGCTTTTTCATTTATTAGCCACTAGAGAGCGTCCTAGTACCTGCTATTTTGTTTTTGAGTCAACATGTATCCCCACAACATCATCTACAAGGCTGTATCCAACTTAATGAATGACAATTTATGAATAGTGGGCCACCTAAATCTTTCTTTACATTCTTTGGTCCACCCAGTTAAGAATAAAATATAGATCTATAAATCTATTTAGATTCAATCAACCTCAGTGAGCTGGACTATGGTGGAAAGAGATATGGAGGTGTTTAATGGGGCTAAATGAAGCTGACAGATCTGTAGAAGGCTCACATCTTATGGAAAGAAAATATATTTCTATGTATTTATGATCATAATATAAAATGTTTGATATATTGCATTAATATATTACAATATATTGAACAATACAAAAATAATTGCCTCTTTTTATATACAGAAAAATATGTGACAATATATATAATATTACTGTAAAATGTAATTAGCTGAGTGTACTGAAAGAAAAAGAAAATAAAACTGAGGGAAATGATCACCTTATTCTTGATAATTTCTCAAGCTTGGTTTACTCAAAGTTGATAGTTGTTAATACAACATAGAGGTTAGGTGTTAATGATATATTGAAAATAATGAAGTTTCTTCAATGGTCGCCGTTATGGTGATCCGTGTTTGCTTTAGTTAGTTGGGCTTTTGACCCTTAACTTTTTAACTGCTTAATCATTACGCCAATAAAAAAAATATAATTTATGACTTGGTTTATTACTGATCAAAAGGTAATTAAACACAATCAAATATTGTATTACAAACACTGATACTATAGCAAGAGCACTTTATCCTGAACTGTTGTGGTAATCAGTTTTTTTTAACACATTTTGCACAAAACATTTTGAACTGCTACTATATTTAGACACACAGACATCAAGAATCAGCATATGAATCTCAACAATGGTGACATAATCTAATCCATGGTTTCCAGCATGCATTACAAAAATGATGTTTTATCAACAAAGTTCAGGAGAAGCACGTTCAGATAATTAACATGGATGGAGAGAACTCAGCAATCATGATTAAAACGTGTATATATAGACTCTGCCGTCTCAACTAATTTCTTTGACAGTTTAGCAGCGTCCCTCCACCACCCCTTCTCCACTCCACGGGCAGCACGCCAAATACGCATTATACTTTATTCCCTTTAATTGTATGTAAGTGAAAATTAATTATAAATAGATAATATTTCCCCCACACATTGGGTTTGTACTCTCTCTATAATTCAAAGGAAACTCTCAGGTCAAGTCAAGCTTGTGTCATGATTATTGTGTGGAAAATGTAGTGATGAAGAAAACAGTAAGAGGACAAAGCCCTGAGGCTCTGACTGAACACTGTTGAATCACAGCGCTCTTCTCCACTCATGCATAAACACATTGTGAGAAATAATGTTAATGTTATGAGATTTATCAATGGTCACTTTTTCAAAACTCTTCACACTGTAAGCACAACAGCAGTCCATGTTGGCAAACTGTGGATTGGCATTATATATTTATATTTTTGAAGTAAAAACACGGGTTGTGCAAAAATGGCAACAAGTAGTAAGATGTTTTGCTTGATAACATTACAAGATCCTGCAGAGTTCATTATGAATTTTACAATAAGAAAAGAGTTTAACCATATATTTATATCTATGCATAAAGAAGGAAAGAGAACCCCACATCATGGTAGAATTAGAAAGTCCAATAATGTCCATAAGATGCTGTCTGTAAAGTATTTCTTTTTGTCGTTCAGATTTTCTCCGCTTCTGACCAGCTACATGCGTTTGTGCACATGGATGAGGTTTTTGCAGCTTGGACAGCGATGCTCTACGTCCTTGCAGGAATCCACACAGAAAGGAATCAAACAACACGGCCAGATCCTGGACAGAAAAAAAATAAGTGTCTTAAAAAAGAAACTTTAGATCTCCCGAAATACCTTTGTTAGTGGGTCATCATTAATTCAATCAGTAACTAGAGATTTCTTTCTCTCCATTGACAGTCTTCGCAACTACTACATTGATGTTTCAAGAAGTTCATGAAGAGATTGTAAAACTAATCCATATGGATTGAGCGATTTAGTCCAAAATGTTCTGAAGAGACACGATTACTTTATAGGATGAGCATATTGAATTTAGGCACAGATTTCATTAAAAATATCTTAATTTGTGTTCCGAAAATGAATGAAAGTGTTACGGTTTTGGAACGTCATAAGAGTGAGTAATTAATGACACAATTTTTATTTTTTTGTGAACTAACCCTTTAAACGGGTAATTCACTGCTGGCAAAATGGGATTTCAATTAAATTTGGCTGCCTATACAGTAGAAAGATGAAAACGTTTTTGCTACCTTGAATAGTTGAAACTCTTTTGCCAAATTGGAAGGACTTCAACACCTTTAATGCAGTGGGCATATACCAGTCCAAGGCCACTCTCACCAGTCTGCTATAGATACGCCTGACCAATCGAATCCCACCTTGCTTTAGTAGGAAATGCCTCTTAGCAAACTTTTAGTTATAATGGTGTAAAATTGTATTGAATTCAAAGGGTAACCGCTTTGCGAGAGTGAGTTATTTTCAGTCTCCAGTAAAGGATCCAGTGGGTTGTAAGCAGTGGCCAAAGGCTGCAAAGAATCATTAATATGGAGAGATCCGTCAGATTCGTCAGCACAGCGTGGACGTGTTTCCTAGCGACACTCAATGGTCAGCGCGGCGCGACCAATCCTCACCAGCGCTGCACTGACCAATTTAAACAGCGCAGCACAAACCATACATACGCAAATAAATGTACAATAAAGAAACCCCTCCTTCCTTACAAAGAATGGTTCTCTACTGAAGTTTAGGAGTTTTAATTATGGAGAATTCCATTTTAAAACATAAAATATTTTATATATCCCACTCACACTTTTTTAGCTAATTTAATTCCCGTCCCTGTTTATTCCTATTAACACGGATCCGCAAACAACTAAAAATGCTGTATTATGTTTGCCAGACAAGTAATTGGCAATGTCACTTTGTAAAGAAAGACTAAGAGGCCACGCACTTTGCATTCAAAGGCGCATACCTATAACTAAACATGTAACATGCATGTGCATGCCATCACCCTTTTCACAGATTCACGTTTTGAAGTTTGCAAGCACAAGAAAACGGTATCTTTCAAAACCCGTTTTCAAAAACATGCACTTTGAAACCTATTTCAAAGTTTGAGTTCTCAGGCCATCAAAACGCCGTTTTCGTGTAAATAAACGGCCAGAATGTTTGTTTAATCAATCAATCAGTCAATCAATCAATCAATCAATCAATCAATCAATCAGTCAGTCAATCAGTCAATCAATCAGTCAGTCAATCAATCAGTCATGCTGTTAAGAAGTACACATATTTTGATGTATTGACTAACATAAATAACATTTAAAGGACTTGATTTGTAACTGTAGTGTGTTATTTTATTTGATATTATATTTAAAGTTAGTATATTTTAAATGTACGAATTTGCAAATTCATCATTATACAAATATATTAAAATACATAATATACAAGTTTCAATATATGTCTGAATCGGATTTGTCTGTACATGTTCCTTACCCACAAACGCCAAGAACACCACAGATGACCCACACCTTCTTCCCATTGACGAATGTCGTCTCTGTGACGATCTGCTGCTGGCAGAAAGGACATTGCATCGGCGCAGGAACTTCAGTCAGACGTGTTCCCATAATTACCTTTTTGGCTACATATGCAGAATAAAAGGTAATACTGATTAAAATCAACATTATTATGATCATAAACATCCAGAATAGTATTCTGTACAGGTGCATCATGTGCATGCTGAAAGCGTCTAGTGCTTGAATACACAAGTCTTGTTAATCTAGAGCTTTTCTGCTCACCCGGGGCAGGCGCAGGCTGGACAACGTTGGGAATTATAATTGGAGCTGCAAAAGAAAACAAACAGAACCAGATATATTGAGATAAGGGAAATATTATTGTGTATAAGCATCCTGGATGGGAGTTAAACAGAGACTCTCATAACCCCAGACATCGACATTCACCAACGGTGGGCGTACTTGAAGATTGGACTGTTTGAGTTACGGTGGATGGAGACATGGGCTGTTGTGCAGTGAAACAAAACATGAGTTTTATTAGTCAGAACTGACAGGCTCAAGTTTCCCCAAGATCCAAACTGCATTTGGAGAATCTTCATTGTTTTTTGGGGTCATATCCATGGAAGTTGATTTCCACCACATCAGGAAAAAAAAAACCCATACTTTTGTAAATCATAATGGTCTTAAGCCGTTGTTGGTGAAAATTGGACAAACCTTCTGGGATGAGTTCGAAAAGGTAATTTTTTTATTTTTGAACATTCGAAATTTCCAAGAATTTTAATTACGGAAAATTATGTCATAGGGTGCAAATTTGCACAGGTGGTGGCGCTAGAGGGATTGAGGATTGCTGTGGTGAATGTTCAGACTGCCCACTATCTTTGTGCCAAATTTCAAAACTTTTTACCATACGGTTCTATAGGCTGAAGACATCAAGAGTAGAAGAACAAGAACTCTATTGGGTTCAATAGGGGCTCGCCTCGGTCCCTCTTTATCCGTGCATATTAATATCTTAAGTCAAACAACGCAGTTGTACAGAACAATATGTCATGTTTTTACGACTTTTCCCTTAATGTTTAGAAGGTGTCAGAAGTGTTTTGGAATGCTGTTGGACTTCTGCATTTTTTAATGCTCAACGTTCCAGTTTCCTTCTAAACTACTGTACAAAGTAAACATCAGCTGTCACCCATGCCAGAGGACTGGACCATTTGGGATGCCATGACTGACGTCTTTTGGGGCGGTGGATTGTATACATTGGCCATTGGAACTGCAGAAATAGATCATTATTGAAGCACTGTAGTTAGCTACCAATGACCAGTAGTCTCTGAATTGAATATCAGAGTGAGGGTTCGCTGACCTGGTTGGGCTTGATAGACAACCTGCTGCTGGTTAGGAATTTTGAGCTGTAAATCCATAGTCAACAATCTGTGAATGAGAAATACATGCTTTAATGGTGTGTTGTAAAGGTTTTATATACAACATTGGCAAAGTAAAAATAAAAATAACGAATAGACTGACTGCTGCCTTGACATAACAAATCAGGAAGTAATGAAGTGTTTGGATTGTACAGATTCAGTAGTCAGTTGTTCTCAGTGATGAGTCACATAGCATTCATAAGTGAATTAATTAAAAATACTTTCGACGTCAAACAGGTTGGTATACTTCTTGTGTTTATGTAGTCGTGCTATTGAGATGAACAGGAATGTCAAGCGTTTGCCATGTACCTGTGGTTAATGTTACAATCAAAGCAGTGATTGGTTGGGCATTCAGATATGCATGCTGCTGCATTTTTGAACAGCAGCACTTACATTTGTTATTTAATTTTAGTATTTTAATGGACATTAAGTATCAACTTGATCCGCTAAGGCTTCACAATACTTTCTGTCTTCATGTTGAACAACATATCTATTAACACATTATCATATAGAATAACGTTATTAATTTAAAACCTGAAAAAAACAATTTTAATGAAATGTTTTACTGCAAAAAGGGTGCGAGTCTTCTTTCAAATGCAAGTTGATTTGATATTTTGCACCTAATGTCATGATATTGCTATTCTCTTTTAAGTGTGTCTTACAGTAATTGTCCAGTGTTCATCAATGTCTAACTGTGCTATCATGGAAACTGATTTTCTTGAAAGAGGAGTCTCCTGATCAGCCAGTTTGACAACATTTTATCTGTCATATCTGTTATCTTCTATCTGCTATCTCATTTTATCTGTTATTATCAAGTTCATTTTCAGAGTGACAGATGAGTCATTGTAAAGACAAAGTAAATACTTTAGAGTGTGTAGTAGAAGAGTAGGTTAGTAGGATACCACTTTATCATAATTGCATCTGTAGCCGTCTTGCTAGCAGGACGATTGACTCTTTTTTTATTGCGATATTTTTTTTTCCTATCACATATGTAAGGAATCATCATGAATTAATTTGTAAGCTTAAAAACTCAAAATTCATTAAAATTGCGTTGCGTTACCATGGTAACTGTTGTTGAGATGTTTAATTGAAAATGTTTGGCTAGTAAGTTACCATTAAAGAGATCAGTGTTTGCTCTAGTTAAGATACTGACCCATATCTTTTTTACATTAGTGTTTCTCTTGCTGCTTAATCTCTGTTTCTTCAGGTCACACTTGTGCACAGGCAAGGCTTGTGAATGATTGTGTTTATATTGATTATGGTGAGCAATATTGCTTGTTTATTCACAAATTTCATTCAGTGTTTAATTATTTGAGTGTTTCAGTGTTTATTTATTTATTCATTCATGCAGCAGTGCATGCTGGGAGTTTTATACTATCCTAGAGCCCAGAATGCATGGCGACATAACATTTGATTGTCACCATTGTTGAGATAAATATGCTGATTGTTGATGACTGTGTCAAGAAGTTCAAAACGTTTTAATGCACTATATTTACATTCTTCAGAAGGCCTGATTACAGAAATTTTGTTGGATTTCCTTTCCTTTTGAAGATTCACAGATATATGAAATACCCATGCATGTAAACTTATACACAGGATGAAATTAGAGAATCATACATGTCCAGGATGGCTACACTGTAAAAAATGATCGTGATTTTAACAGTAAAAGAATGTAAAAATGCTACAGTGAAAAACTGTTAATTGGTTAACAGAAAGTTTCCTTACTATATATGGTAAATAACTGTGATATATAATGGTACATTTAATGTAAGTTTACTGGAAAATACTGTTAAATTTACAGTTTTTGGAAGTGAAAAAGAAGAAGTCATTGTATAATTTACAGTGAAAAATGTAAATTGACTTTCCCACAATTCCCTGCGTGACACTTCACATTTAATGTATTTTAACTGTTTATTCATAATTTTCTTAGTTTTTTTTCTTATCAGTTATGTTCATCAGGGTTTTATGTTACATTTAACATTGTTAAATTAATTCTTATTTAATTTTTTTAATTTCGACATGTTACCATGATGGTGTTTAATGTTTGTGTGAATGACACTGTGCCGCTTCTAAATAGTAGTATAAACTTTCTTGTGGAAGAGATGATAATGATGAGCTTTGATTGATCATTTGACTCTCATTACTGCTGTGATTGATGGTTGTCAGTGTATTGCAATTGAACAAAACAGACATTAATACTTCAAAATGTCAGTAAATTAACATGATATCAAATAATGAATTACGGTGTATTGCTGTAAAATTAAATACGGTCAAAGTCTGTAAAACCTGAAATGTTGCTACCGTACTTTTAACAGGAAAACTCTGGTAACCACAGCTGCCAGGGTTTTTTTTCCACAGATGCCGGGCATAATTACATCTGCTAAAACCTCCTGATCAACTTCCTCTCAACTTTTTCTTGCCATAACAAATGTGTTTTTATATTTATGTTATAACAGAGCCAAACTCATATTGTTAAGTTAAGGGTCAAGAGACCTATTTAAGCAAACACTGATCTCCATCATGGTGACAACAAACTTTATTATTAACTAAATCTAAATACTCAACAAAAACTTTTGTACATGTATGAAAGAAATAGGTTTGTAAACTGTTTTCACACTCAGTGTTGCTGGAAGTCAGTTGAAGATCTCATCCCTGTGCACTTAAAAAAGAGCTAAATTGTATAACTGTATAAAATTGTATAAAAAAGCTAAACAAACTGCATTAATTTATGATAATTATAAAAACCTTCCTACTGAGTATTTAAAACTCATTCTGTTTATTAGTATAAATACAGAGATCTTACATTTCATTTATGAATGACTGACAAATACGCATCACATTAAGTTTATTAGTTTTTGAGTGTGACTGTGGATAACAGATAATCCAAATTAAAGAATATGATTCCCATCTTTTTACATACCTGTGTGTTTCTGCAGTCAACGGAGAGCTGTGGAAATTCTGATGCTCTTTATATGAAGGCACTGGATAGTGATGAGACTGTGAAAATAAGCACAGATATTGTCGATATAAGGGGTGGAGCTGAATTACAGGTATGAAGGCTGATGCTAATGCATTTTCAGAAGTTTATCATTATATTATGCAAACTAGTTCTGCTTATACCTGTTTTTGCTCAGTCTCAGACTGTCAAAATTCATATCCTCTTAAATGCTTGTTTGTTGAAATGCACATTTTGTGTTGAATTCAGAAGGATGAGTGTTTGTGAATAATGTATTGTGTAATGCGAAAACAACATTTTTGTTGTCTTTGTGGGTTTGGGGTTTTATTCTGCTATCATAAAGGACCAGAATCTGAATAGTTTTGTCTAACGGCTGCAATGATGTTTCTATATTGAGTACAATAAATCTTTTTGTAAGTAAAAGAAGCCTTGCTAATGACAAGCCACAGGTGGCCCGGAGAAGCATGCCGTTGATGTACAGTATCTGGTCTCTGTGATATTGTGCTGCTCAGTGACGACATTTCATCTGTCCCGGGACATTGGATAAACTCAGTGGCAGCATCACCACCTCCGTCACTGCACAGTTAATTTAAATAAATAAAAAATTAAGAACTCATAGGCACATAAACTGTAACTGCCCACATAGCAACATTTCTTCGGCCCAGATCTGGCCCACATCTGGCACTTGTGGGATGCGGATCTGGCCCACATGCAGCAAAGAATGACAGCCCTTGGGTGACAAGCCACAATAATTGTTGTTAAATTAACACTGCTCAGTGATTCTACGAGTCCATACTCAGAGACTGTTAAATGAACACTGAAGCAGTGCTAAAGTTAATGAGATAAGTAAGTGAATAATTGAGCATTATCGAAGACATCTGATGTAACAAGCAGAATCACTAAAGGAGGAAAATCGTAATTGGTATGTTACCACTATGGATATCAGCGTTTGCTTTAGTCATTAACTTCATATATTCGTCTGAAGATCTGAAGTTAATGTGGGAAGTAGCAGTGTTATTTTATTGTAGGGGCAACAGAGCAAAAAATAATTACCCAAATGCTAAATATATATTTACCTCCTTTTTTGCAACAATTTTCGTCCCCTTCTGATGTGTTCCACTTCTTCATTTCCAGGGAAGCACAAGATCATGAGTCTCCAGTGATTTCTGAAAAAACATTAATAGACAACACAAGTAAAATAAGCTTTGATAATTGCATATGTGCCATTCACAGTGCTACTATCGCAGATCACAATCACTTCCATTATTATAAATGTTTAAATGGACATCTAATTTGTAACATGAAAAGTTCATTAGACTGGTTATTGCATAATAAACCCCAATATGTGTTGTTACTGAGAATCAACAGACTGTTAGAAGGTGTGATTGGCCAGTCATATTTGAGCTTTACACAGAGCTGTGTAATAAGTCATAACAACCAGTAAATAACATTCTCGACTATCAAAAGACAGTCCTTTCGAAAAATGTCCTCATGTTTTGTCCAGTTGATGACACCAGAAAATCCACTAAAATTGCATAGATGACATGATAAATCACGTGGTTGCAATAATTCTTCAAGAATAGGATTCAATATATAACTATGACGCTATATGGCTTCTTCAAAAGCCAAGCAAGGCTAGACACTGTAGCATAGACATCTACAAATATATAAAGAGAAACTGGCTGTGAAACTCAAATTCATTTAATGATCCCTTAGCTATCTTAACATATCGGTAACTCCTACCTGGTTTTTAATTTACTGAAAATTTAAAATCTTGTTGAGAATTAACAGAGATTTAGGTACAGATGTTTTATTGATAATAATAAATATTGTGGTCACCATTATGATGATCAGTATTTGCTTTAGTTGGGCTGTTGACTCTTTAACATTATTTTTTCTCTGGCTGCTGTAACTGCGGGAATGTACTAGTCTGTTTCACTGATCTCTTGCTGTGTCTAAACTTTAATTTGTATGGGTATTTTAATTTTATATTAATTGATTATAGTATCTCTGTGAATCTACAGCATGAGATCCAGCAATGTTTCAATCAGTTATTTTGAAGCATATTGAATTTATATAGTGCATAAACATTTTAATGACCACACACATATATTTACAATCAGCATATGAATCTCAACAATGGTAACAATGTAAAGTTTCATGTTGCAATGCATGCTGGGTGCCAAATTTAAGTATTTAAGTGAACTCATGAAATTAATTATGAATAGATAATATTTCCCCCACACATTGGTTTTGTAATCTCTCAGTAATTCAAAGGAAACTCTCATGTTAGGTCAAGCTTGTGTCTTGATTCTCCTGTGGAAAATGTAGTGATGTAGAAAGCAGTAAGAGGACGAAGCCCTGAGGCTCTGACTGAACACTGTTGAATCACAACGCTCTTCTCCACTCATGCACAAACACATATCAGTTATTTGTGATAAATTATGGCAATGTTATGAGATTTCTCAATGGTCACTTTTTCAAAACTCTTCACACAGTGAGTACAACAGCAGTCCATGTTGGCAAACTATATTTATATTATTTAAGTAAAAACACGGGTTGTGCAAAAATGGCAACAAGTAGTAAGATGTTTTGCTTGATAACATTACAAGATCCTGCAGAGTTCATTATGAATTTTACAATAAGAAAAGAGTTTAACCATATATTTATATCTATGCATAAAGAAGGAAAGAGAACCCCACATCATGGTAGAATTAGAAAGTCCAATAATGTCCATAAGATGCTGTCTGTAAAGTTTTTCATTTGGTCGTTCAGATTTTCTCCGCTTCAGAACAGCTACATGCGTCTGTACACATGGATGAGGTTTTTACAGCCTGGACAGCGATGCCTTACGTCCTTGCAGCGTTTCACAAAGAAAGGAATCAAACAACACGGCCAGATCCTGGACAGAAAAAAAAGTGTCTTAAAAAATAAACTTTAGATCTCCCGAAATACCTTTGTTAGTGGGTCATCATTAGTTCAATCAGTAACTAGAGATTTCTTTCTCTCCATTGACAGTCTTCGCAACTAAAACTTTGATGTTTCAAGAAGTTCATGAAGAGATCGTAAAACTAATCCATATGGATTTAGCGATTTAGTCCAAAAGGTTCGGAAGAGACACGATTACTTTATTTGATGAGCATATTGAATTTAGGCTCATATTTCATAAAAAATATCTTAATTTGTGTTCCGAAAATGAATGAAAGTGTTACGGTTTTGGAACGTCATAAGAGTGAGTAATTAATGACACAATTTTAATTTTTTTGTGAACTAACCCTTTAAATGGGTAATCATCGTTGGCAAAATGGGATTTCAATTAAATTTGGCTGCCTATACAGTAGAAAGATGAAAACGTTTTTGCTAACTTGAGAACCTCTAGTCGAAACTCTTTTGCCAAATTGGAAGGAAAACTTCAACACCCATAATGCACTGGGTGGAAATACAACAGTCCAAGGCCACTCCCACCAGTCTGCTATGGATACGCCTGACCAGTCAAATCCCACGTATGTCTTTAGTTACAATGGTGTAGAAATTGTATGGTGGTGAATTGTATTATATTCAAAGGGTAAACACTTTGCGAGAGGGAGTTATTTTCAGGATATTCTCAGGCGTTGTAAGCAGTGACCAAAGGTTGCAAAGAATCATTAATATGGAGAGAACAGTGCAATGAAAAGGTAGATGTTTTTGACGTTTTGTCATTTCCACCCAACCACTGGACTGAAATACGCCCTCGCGTACAGGTGAGGTAAGAAAGCTGTTGCTATACTTTTACATTTTTACCGTAATGCTGTTTAAAGAGTAGACATAGCACAATCAATTTTTTCATGATAACACTGTAAAATCCAACAGTTGTTCTAACTCTTTTTTAGTTAATTTAATTCCCGTCCCTGTTTATTCCTATTGACACGGATCTGAAAAAAACTTAAAATGCTGTATTATGTTTGCCAGACAAGTAATTGGCAAAGTCACGTCGTAAAGAAAGACTAAGTGACCACGCACTTTGCATTCAAAGACACATACCTAAAGACTAAACACGTAACATGTATGTGCATGCCATCACCCTTTTCACAGATTCACGTTTTGAAGTTTACATGGACATGAAAACGGTATCGCTTTCGAAACCCGTTTTCAAAAACGTACACTTTGAAACCTACTTCAAAGTTTGAGTTCTCAGGCCATCAAAACGCCATTGTCGTGTAAATGAACGGCCAGAATGTTTGTTCAATCAATCAATCATGCTGTTAAGAAGTACACATATTTTGATGTAGCCTATTAACTAACATATATAACATTTAAAAGGACTTGATTATAATTGTAACTGTAGTGTGTTTATTTGATATTATATTTAAAGTAAATTTATTTTAAATGTACGAATTTGCAAATTCATCATTATACAAATATATTAAAATACATGATACACAAGTTTCAATATATGTCTGAATCAGATCTTCTTTTTCCGGAAGTCTGTACACGTTCCTTACCCTAAAATGCCAAGAGATCCACAGATGACCCACACCAAAGTCCCATTGATGTATGTCGTCTGTGTGACGATGTCCTCCTTGCAGAAAGGACATTGCATCGGCGCAGGAACTTCAGTCAGACGTGGTGGCAGAATTACCTTTTTGGCTACATATGCAGAATAAAAGGTAATACTGATGAAAATCAATAATAATATGATCCTAAACCTCCAGAATAGTATTCTGTGCAGGTGCATCATGTGCAAGCTGAAAGCGTCTAGTGCATGAACACATAAGTCTTGTGAATCTAGAGCTTTTCTGCTCACCCGGGGCAGGCGCAGGTGCAGGCGCAGGCTGGACAATGTTGGGATTGGCTTGTTGGTTGTAAACTATCATTGCAGCTGCAAAAGAAAACAAACAGAATCAGATATTGAGATAAGGGAAATATTATCCTGTACAAGCATCCTGAATGGGACTTAAAAAGAGACTCTCATAACCCCAGACATCGACATTCATTTCTGCTCACCTGGGGCAGGCGCAGGCTGGACAACGTTGGGAATGGCTTGTTGGTTGGCAATTATCATTGGAGCTGCAAAAGAAAACAAACACAACCAGAAATTTCTTTAAACCTGAGATAAGGGAAATATTATCGTGTATAAGCATCCTGGATGGGAGTTAAACAGAGACTCTCATAACTCCAGACATCGGCATTCACCAACGGCATGCAGGCTTACTTGAAGAATGGACTGTTTGAGGACTGTGGTGCAGTGAAACAAAACATGAGTTTTATTAGTCAGAACTGACAGGCTCAAGTTTCCCCAAGATCCAAACTGCATTTGGAGATTCTTCATTGTTTTTTAGGGTCATATCTATGGAAGCTGATTTCCACCACATACGAAAAAAAACAAAAAAAACAAAACCCATACTTTTGTTTATCATAATGGTCTTAAGCCAATGTTGGTGAATATTGGACAAACCTTCTGGGATGAGTTCGAAAAGTTCTTTTTAATCTTTTTGAACATTCAAAATTTTCAAAAATTATAATTGCGGAAAATTACGTCATAGCATGCAAATTTGCACAGGTGGTGGCGCTAGAGGGATTGAGGATTGCTGTGGTGAATGTTCAGACTGCCCACTATCTTTGTGCCAAATTTAAAAACTTTTTACCATTCGATTCTATAGGCTGCCAAAGACATCAAGAGCAGAATAACAAGAAGTCTATTGGGTTCATAAGGTGCTCGGACCCTATTTATGCGTACATATTAATATCTTAAGTCAAACAACACAGTTGTACAGAACAATATGCCATGTTTTTACAACCTTTCCCTTAATGTTTAGAAGGTGTCAGAAGTGGAATGCTGTTGGACTTCTGCATTTTTTTTTTGATGCTCATTGTGATATGAAGAAACGTTCCAGTTTCCTTTTAAACTACACAGTAAACATCAGCTGTCACCCATATTAGAGGACTGGACCATTTGGGATGCCATGACTATCGTCTTTTGGGGCGGTGGATTGTATACAGTGGGAACTGCAAAAAAGATCATTATTGAAGCACTGTAGTTAGCCACCAATGACCAGTAGACTCTGAATTGAATATCAGAGTGAGGGTTCACTGACCTGGTTGGGCTTGAAAGTTAACCTGCTGTGCCTGGTTAGCAAAGTTGATGTGGACCGGTCCAGGATATGGAGGGGGGTACTGTCCATAATTCATAATCAACAATCTGTGAATGAGAAATACATGCTTTAATGAAGTGTTGTAAAGGTTTTACATACAACACTGGCAAAGCAACAATAAAACTAACAAATAGACCGAATGTTGCCTTCGACGTAACAAATCAGGAAGTACTGAAGTGTTTGGATTGTACAGATTCTTGTGGTTGCATCAATCATTTGTTATCAGTGATGAACATTCATAAGTGAATGAATCAAAAATACTTTAAACATCAAACAGGTCGGCATACTTCTTGGGTTTATGTACTCATGCTATTGAGGTGAACAGGAATGTCAAGTGTGAACAGCAGCACTCAGTATTTCAATGGACATTAACTATAAACTTGATCCGCTAAGGCTTCACAATACTTTCTGTCTTAATTGTGAACAATATATCTGGTCAATCATTATTATATAGAATAACTTTATTCATTTAAAACCTGAAAAAAAACACAATTTTTAATTAAATATTTTACTGCAAAAAGTGTGTGAGTCTTTCAAATGCAACTTGTTTTGATATTTTGCATCTAATGTCATGACTTTGTTATTCTCTTTTAAGTGTGTCTTACAGTAAGTGTCCAGTGTTCATCAATGTCTAACTGTGCTATCATGGAAACTGATTTCATGAAAGGAGAGTCCCTGATCAGCCAGTTTGACAACATTTTATCTGTTATCATTTTATCACAAATTCATTTTCAGAGTGATAGATGAGTCAGCGTTAAGACAAAGTACATACTTTAGAGTGTGTAGTAAAAGAGTAGGTAAGCAGGATACTACTTTGTTATAATTGCATCTGTAACCGTCTTGCTAGCAGGACGTTTGACTCTCTTTTTTATTGCGCTATTTTTTTTCCTATCACACATTTGAGGAATCATCATGAATTCATTTGTAAGCTTAAAAACTCAAAATTCATGATATTGGACATTTTATTTTAGCCAGCTCCGCCTCCTAGTGGGTGGAGTCATTTTTTATACAACAAATTTTAATTTACATATTTACAATCAAAATGTTTTCTAATCTTGACTAAACACATATCGTCGGAAAGGCCCCAGACTCAAGGTTACTTGTTTGGCGACTGTTTTGTAATAGAAGTGATATTGTGACAGAAGTGTATTAATTTGTTACAGTAGAACGCTTCAAATTTTATTTTATGGAATCTAGGTGTCAATTTCAATAGAAGGTATGTGTCTTATCCTGTGGCTATCACGCCTAAACGAAATCTCATAGGAACTAATGTTTTTGTGATATCAACTTCAAATTTGGAACACAACTTGGTTAGACATATGGCTTTGACTTAGCAGCAATTTTAGTGAAAAATATTTTGTATTATATCAAGGTATTGTCAAAGTTTGGAGATGGTTTGTGAATGTCAGTGAAGCGACGCAATGGCAGTGAAGTCACATGACAATGACAACATGTGGATGTAGTATGTAGTAGAACATACTTTTTAACAGTCTCAGATTAAGTTTGAAACCAAACATTGAACCTACTATTCAGTATACCATTTCAGATGCAGTATTTTTATTTGCTCTTATACTAATTCAAATCAGATCCTCGTCCAACACGCAACGGGTTGTGGGCAATATTATCTGTTATCTGAGTGTGCACACACTGTAAAAATGAATACGACTGAATATGTTAAATCTAATCAATAAAATTGAGGCAACAGATGACAATCAATATTATTAATTAAATTCAACAAATTAGAATTGAGTAATAATTAACCAAACAAATTACTTAAAAGTTAACGATTTAAAATTAGTAAAATTTACACATATTTCTAAACAGAAATATCGGAATAACAGACTGACGTCAAAAGATGAATTAAGACCTCTTTTTTATTACCATCATTGAAGACACCTGATGTTAACAAGCAGAATCACTAAAGAATAAAAGCTTGATTTTTAAGTCACCATTATAGAGATCAGTGTGTGTTTTAGTTGGGCTCTTGACCATTAAATTGTTAACTTTAGATGGCTTTTTTTTTCACTGTGGCTTTTGTCAGTGAATCATGATAGCCAGATGAACAAATAAAAAAGCTGATTTAATGGTGTTGCTTGTGTTTTTAACGTAATCATTATTTCACAATCATTTGACCTAAATCACTGAACTCACATAGAGTCCAGTTTCGGTTTACTTATTTAATTATAGCAGCATGTCCTTGTACAGTACAATATTTTTATGATGTTTACAAGGCAATCCATAGAACTTTTTTTAATGTGTCTCTAAACATGATTTAGTTTTCACACAGAAGTCTAGAATCAGCCTGTGATTCTCAACAACGTTGACAATAATAGGGCATGTTGTAGTGCATTCTGGGAGCCACCAATCAAAACTCATTCATGGCTCCCATCATGCATTGGTGCATGAATAAATAGTGAGCTTATGATCAGAGGTCATCTGTTTATCACCATTGCTGAGATTCATACGCTAATTCTTGATGTCTGTGTGTGCCTCCATAAAATAATTTCTGAAGTTATCTTTTTATTGTTTTGATCCTTTGGTTTCATTGAAAATACTAAAATATGATACTGTTCAAGGCCAATGATGCTGTAATTAATAAAATAAACCTTAGTCAGAAACTGGGCTCTATATGAGTTAAGTGATTCAGGTCAAATTATTGTGAAATACTGATTATGTTAAAACACAACCAACACCATCAGATCACCTTTTCTATTTGTTCATCTGGCTTTTATAATTCACGTTTAACAGCCAAACAACATCTAAAGTTAGTTTAATGGTCAAGAGCCCAACTAAAACACACACTGATCTCTATAATGGTGACTTAAAAATCACGCTTTTCTTCTTCAGTGATTCTGCTTGTTAACATCAGGTGTCTTCAATTATTGTAATAAAAAAGAGTTCTTAATTCATCTTTTGACGTCAGTCTGTTATTCAGATATTTTTGTTTAGAAAAATATGTAATTTTTACTCATTTTAAATGGTTAACTTTTAATTAATTTGTTTGGTTAATTATTACTTTATTCTAATTTGTTAAATTTAATTAATAATATTGATTGTAATCTGTTACCTCAATTTTATTGATTAGATTTAACATATTCAGACATATTTATTTTACAGTGCAGATCTACACTTTGAATTTCCACCAAAACTAGTAAACCGTCCGGGTACCTTTGGATTCTCATTTCACCATACTACGATTTGAGTCTCCAATACTATTTAAGACAAATAATATGCAAATTGGAAAAAACACAAGAACATGAACAGCTGAACAAATGCTGTGTTAAAAACATGTCGTAATTATGGTAATTTCAACATGGTTTAAACTCAGCGTCTGTGTCAAACATTTCAAATTTGAACATGATAAAAGTGAGAATGTTTTAACAATCGCAAAGGAAACAAGTACTAACAGGCATAAAACACCACAACAAACGAATTGACAGATGGCAATTAATACACAGCAAAATTCCCAGTGTAAAATTAACTCTCCTTATTAAAGGACAATTCAGCTGCATAATTTATTCATACTGCAATGCATTGTGGGAGCCATGGATGGATTTTGATTGGTGGCTCCCATCATGCACTGCAACATGAATCTATTGTGTGATTATCACCATTGTTGAGATTCATATGTAGATTCTTGATATCTGTGTGGGATTTAAAACCTTCAGAATAGTAAAGCACTGCTGGAATTAGCTACTGTAATGAAAATGAGTAGAACCTTTGTATACTCAGTTTATAATGCTGGTTGAGTGAATCAAGACACTACAATATTTAATTTCATCATTTAAACATAACCATCATGACCTGGGCTGAGTTTCCCAAAAACTTTTTAAGCCTAACCTGATCGTAGAACAATTGCAACCAAAGGTCTGTACGATCAAATTTGGCTTCCGATGCTTTCGGGAAACACAGCCCATGTCATGTTTTCTCTTGCAGTAACACATGTGCTTTATAAACACAGAGTTGGAGAAGCCAGAGAAAAACTAATGATAAAAATCAAAGGGTCAAGAGCCCAACTAAAGCAAACACAAATACTATTGGATAATGCGACATGAAACGAAACATTCCATAAAACATTACCATCTAAACTTTTGTTCAATACAAATAAGAATATGTGTAGATGTATGAAAGAACTACACTGGTAATAATAAGTACAATAATGTGTAATGGATCGAAGTGAGTAGTTCTTATGTTTCTCTTTTTTCTTTTCTTCTTGTTTCTCTTTCCTTCAATGATTCTTCTTATTAACATTAGGTGTAACCCCTAATGGCCAATCATCACTTAATTAATCACTTAATTATCTCATTAACTTCAACACTCCTTCAGTGTTAATTTTTAACATCCTGTAGTTGGAGCTATATGTACACCGAGAGTGTACATATGTACACTGGGGATTTTGCTGTGTAGAAAGTATATACTAAACTAAGGTGACCACGCTGCACTTTAGGCCACTTTTGACATTTACCTGATCTGTTCAGCCTTCTTAATATTAAACTTAAAACACAGGTCAGAATTTGAATATCAAGTTTTATTAATTTCTAAAATATCTAAAACACCCAAACTTATAATATGACACATACCTGCAGTCGGTGGAGAGCTGTGGAGATTCTGATGCCCTTCCCTATAAAGACACTTGGACAGATAGAGAGACTCTCAGAATAGGCACTGATATAAGAAATGACAGAAATAAGGGGTGGGGATGAAAGCTGATGATAATGGCCAATCAGAAGTTCTGTATGATGTCTGAACTGCTTCCGGACTGAAAGATTAGTGGGAAAATGTTCAAAAAACACTTCATGTACACCCATCTCATCCCAACCATGACCATAACCAACTTATCCAGTTTTGCTCAATCTCAGACGGTTGACCTTTTACATACTCTTAAATGCTTGAGATAAAAATTCTAAAAAGAGAACTGCGTGCCATGCGTTATACAGATAAACCCCATATTTTTGTTGGAAGAGGTTCAGTTACAGCCTGTAATGTGCACAATGTTAGTTTTTTATGTATCCTGGTAACAAATGGACATTCTTGTAATTGGACAGTAAGACTGGACAATGAAACTGGTTATACCACTGATGGATGCGAAGACAACAATGTATTTGCCTTTGTGGGTTTGATGTTTTATTTTGCTGTTCTACAGGACCATTTAATAAAAGCCTCCCATTCTATAAAGCACTCTTTAATGGGCTCTTTGCACAATGGTATTTCCGGTGAATACCAAGGATGCTGGATTACTTCCGCTGATCGTAGAGTCCAATGCTATACAGAGAATTTACATTGTTTTTTATTAGAGGTGGAAGGGTACACAGAAGTCACGGTTCGGTTCATACCTCGGTTCAGAACGATTTCGGTACAATGGAGGGAAAAGCAAAACAAAAATACAGAAGGCATTGTATTTTTTAAATAAGTCATAGAACCAGTTTATTTGTAGTGCACTGACAATAGTTTTATATAATTAGTTTATTAATTAAATGACTAAAAATACCTTGAGATATGTCTGGTAATTGTGCCTGAATTAATTTGAAATTATTTTGCTATATTTCAGATAAATATATTTGTTTTCCTTAATTTTAATTAACATTATTAATTAACAATGTAACATTATTCTCATCTGAATTTTAAATAATTTTTTTCTGTATAAAATTATACTACCATTAAAAACACATTCGATTTTCTTTTTTAATCAATGTAGAATGTGTAAGATTAGTGCTCCGAAGACAAGAAATGAAAACCAACTCAATATGAATGTCCAAAAGATGGGACCCACAGACTGTTTTGAAATGGAGATGGATAAATATGTTTTGCTTTTAAAACAGTGTGTGTGTGTGTGTGTGTGTGTGTGTGTGTGTGTGTGTGTGTGATTTTGGTTTTGTGACAGTTGAAGGTTACAGTTTGTCAAGAGTTTACAGTGTGACAAAAGCACAATGTTGTGTTTTATTGCGAGTGTGCACAAATATAAGGAAACAGGTTTGCAGGTTTAATGAACAAAATGACTGAGTAACAGTAATGTTATTTACGTTTCCACTGTTTTATCGCGCACGCGCCTCTCTCTCTCTCTTTCTTTTTCTCTTTCTCTCTCTCTCTCTCTCTCTCTCTCTCTCTCACACACACACACACACACACTCACACACTCCAGCATTGCAATCTTGACATGCAGCCTGTTCATTAAGCGGTCACACCAAACGCGAATAGAGTGTCAAATTCGCGTCTATCGCGTCTAGTTCGATGTTAGTCCAAAGCTAATAGGACGCACTTATAGCATGTGAATCTCAACAATGGTAACAATATAAAGTTTCATGTTGCAATGCATGCTGGGTGCCAACAGAGTAAAAAACTCACTTTAGCATGAATAAATTATGCAGCTGAATGTTTTTAATGGCACCATTGTTATATGTGTGCGTCTATTTTATGTGCATAATCTGTAATAAAATAATTTAAAAAAACAGAACATTTGATTTTATCTGATTGCTGTTGGATCTTCTCTTGCTCTAGTTTCACAGTGGTGGTGATATCAAATTTAAGTTTGTTAATAATGTAACAATTTTGGGGTCAAACACTGTTTTAATATTTGAAGAGTTCAGATGCAAAAGCCTCTAAGTGCCATTTGAAAATTTCTTCTAGAATGATAATTTTTATCAAGCTTGTATATTTAAGTTCAGTGATTTCACTTAAATGGCAATGATAATTACCTATTAATTGTTATTTAAGTGAAATTACTAAACTTAAATATACAAGTTTGATAAAAATCATCATTAAAGAAGAAAATTTCAAATGGCATTTAGAGGCTTTTGCATTTGAACTCTTCATTTATACCCCTTTGATTATCAATTGCTATCAGGATGAGAGGAGAGTTTCAACCAGTAGGTTGAGTTTCAATAGAGTTTCAACTATAACAAAAAGTGTTTATAAAACAAATTGAGGTTGTGTAGGTACTAGGGAGTTTTTATTTGTTGCTGTTTCATGTATTAGCCACTGGAGAGCGTCCTAGTATCTGTTTTTTTTTTTTGAGTCAACATCTATGCCCCACACATTCATCTTTGCAAGTGCAAACAACACGGCCAGATCCTGGACAGAAAAAACAGAGGAGAATTAGAGTGTTCTTATCGTTCTGTAAGGTCGTCTATTAGTCTAAGGAGAGTTTCCAATAATACGGGGAAGGTATCTGCATATTTCTTGCCTTTCCTTTCACGCAACACAACAATATTAAATGCAATATATTTTCTTATATGCATTGACTCGTTATTTCATCTGACTCCATAAAATGAAAACGTTTTAATGATGCATCATTAAAACGTTTTCATTTTTGACAGTATAGCATCCCTGTCACTATACTGAGGCATTAGGACCCACACAGACCACAGGGTGAGCACCCCATGCTTGCCTCACTAACACCTTTTCCAGCAGCAACCCATCCAGGTTCTAACCAGGCGCAGCCCTGCTTAGCTTCAGTGGGCAACCAGTCTTAGATGTTAATGATTTATTGAAAATAATGAAGTTTCTTCTATGGTCGCCATTATGGTGATCAGTGTTTGCTTTAGTTTGTTGGGCTTTTGACCCTCAACTTTTTAACTGCTTTGACGCACTGTTTATAAAATGCAATCATTACACCAATAAAAAAACAAAACCCCATCATTTATCACTTAGTTTATCACTGATCAAAAGGTTATTAAACAAAATCAAATATTGTATTATAAAATTATACACTGATACTATAGCAAGAGCACTTTAACCTGCACTGTTGTGGTAGTCAGTTTTTTTTAAACACATTGTGCACAAAACATTTTAAACAGCTTTTATATTTAGACACAAACACATCAAGAATCAGCGTATGAATCTCAACAATGGTGACATAATGCATGCTGGGAGGAATGGGGATTTGATTATTCTAGGTATCCCGTGGTCTCAAATATTTGTTCATTACACAGCAAAATCCCCAAACTGCAACTAATTGTATTATTAGTTAGGGTTAGGTTAAGGTTACACAGTAAATTCAAATAATAATTTAAAAAATTTGAGTTGGAAAAAACTATCCATGGAGTCAGAATTTAAATTAGAAACCAAAAAGTGATTTTTACAGAAGCACCCAAAGACATACATGCAGAATACCTTCAAGCTTTTTAAGATTTTTTAGAAAAAAATTGGTGTTGCAGACCTTTAGATTAACATTTCTTTTTATAAAAAACAAAACAAAACACTGAATTAAAAACACGGGTTGTTCAAAAATGGCAACAAGTAAGATGTTTTGCTTGATAACATTACAAGATCCTGCATTATGAATTTTACAATAAGAAAAGAGTTTAACCTTCAGCATCCATCCATCTATATCTATATCCATCTATGTCTATATCTTTATTTATATATATTTGCATAAAAAAGAGAAAGAGAACCCCACATCATGGTATTATTTTCTTTGAATTATTAAGTCCAGTAATGTCCATAAGATGCTGTCTGTAAAGTTTTTCTTTTGTTCGTTCAGATTTTCTCCGCTTCAGAACAGCTACATGCGTCTGAACACATGGACGAGGCTTTTACAGCTTGGACAGTGATGCTCTACGTCCTTGCAGGCATTCACAAAGAAAGGAATCAAACAACATGGCCAGATCCTGGACAGAAAAAAATAAGTGTCTTAAAAAATAAACTTTAGTTTCTCCTGAAACACCTTTGTGGCTAGTGGGTCATCATTAGTTCAATCAGCAACTAAATAGAGATTTCTTTCTCTCTATTGACTTCGTAACTACTACATTGATGTTTCAAAAAGAGATCGTAAAACTAATCCATATGGATTGAGCGATTTAGTCCAAAATGTTCTGAAGAGACACAATCACTTTATATTATGTGCATATTGATGAGCTTTTTTCAGAAGTCTGTACATGTTCCTTACCCTAAAATGCCAAGAGTTCCACAGATGACCCACACAAAAGTCCCATTGATGTATGTCGTCTCTGTGACGATCTGCTGCTGGCAGTGAGGACATTGCATCTGCCCAGGAACTTCAGTCAGACGTGGTGGAATAATTACCACTGTGGCTACATATGCAGAAAAAGGTAATACTGATGAAAATCAATAATAATATGATCCTAAACCTCCAGAATAGTATTCTGTGCAGTTGCATCATGTGCATGCTGAAAGCGTCTAGTGCTTGAACACATAAGTCTTGTGAATCTAGAGCTTTCCTGCTCACCCGGGGCAGGCCCAGGCTGGACCATCTGAGGGACGGTGGACATGACGGGCTGTTGGTTGTAAACTACCATTGGAGCTGAAAAAGAAAACAGAACCAGAAATCTTTCCTTCAAACTTGAGATAAGGAAAATATTATCCTGTAAACTTTTGCTTTTCATTTTATAGTTTCATACTAAAAAAAAAAATCGTCATAGGGTGCAAATTTGCACAGGTGGTGGCGCTAAAGGTATTGAGGTAGAGACTCTGAATTTGCTTTGTTGAATGTTCAGACTGCCCACTATCTTAGTGGAATGCTGTTGGACTTCTGCATTTTTTTTTTTTTTTTGCTGCTCATTGTGACATAAAAAAAAAACGTTTCAGTTTCCTTCTAAACCACACCGTTAACATCAGCTCTCACCCATGGCAGAGGACCTTTTGGGATGTCATGATGACTGACGTCTGTTTGGGCGTGATGAACACTGCAAAATCCCCACTGTTAAATCAACACTGAGAGTGTTAAATTAACACTGAGAAGTGTGAATTATATAAACTCTGAGCAGAGTGTTAAATGAACACTGAAGCACTTTGAGTCACCATTATGGTGATTAGTGTTTGGTTTAGCTGGGCTCTTGACCCTTGAATAATGAACTATTTTGTTTGGCTGCTAAATATGACTTATCACAGCCAGTTGATCAACTAGAAAAGGTGATCTGATGGTGTTGGTTGTGTTTTAACATAATCATTAATTGACCTGCATCACTGAACTCATTAAGAGCAAAAATTCTGAGTTAAATTTACCTTATGGATTTTAGCAGCACGGTCATTTTAGAACATTCCATTTTTAGCCTTTTCAAAGAAATCCAAACGATCAAGTGAAAATAAATAACTAAAAAATATATATATTTTATGTAGGCACGCACAGACATCAAGAATATAAATCTCAGCAATGGTGACAAACAGATCACCTCTGAACATTAGCTCATTATTTATTCATGCAGCTATCCACGATGGGAGCCATGAATGAGATTTTATTGGTGGCACCCAGAATGCAATGCAATGTGCTTTATTATTGTCACCATTGTTGAGATTCACAGGCTAATTATTTTTGTCTGTGTGTCTTTTTGAAGAAAAATATAAGAAGTAAAAAAATTGTATAAGAGAAACTTTTAAGAAATTATGTTGAATTTGCTGTAAAAGGTCACTGCTGCTATAATTAATAAAGCAAACCTAAGTAAGAAATTAGGCTCTATATGAATTCCGTGATTCAGGTCAAATGCTTGTGAAATACTGATTATGTTGAAACACAACCATCACCATCAGATTGTTATAACTCATGTACTGCAGCCAAACAAAATCTAAAGTTAGAGAATTAAGGGTGAAGATCCCAACTAAAGCAAACACTGATCTCCATAATGGTGACTTAAATTACGGTTTTCTCCTTCAGAGATTCTGCTTGTTAACATCAGGTGTCTTCAATAATGCTCAATCATCACTCAATTATTCACTTAATTATCTCATTAACTTTAGCACTGCTTCAGTGTTACTTTACCACTGTTTCAGTTTATATGAGTCCACACTTAGAGTGTTAATTCTCTGTGTGAATGACATTGTGCAGCATCTTTACATAAGTGTTCACTTGTGATGAGCTGTGATTGCTCATGTAACTCATCGCTGCTGTGATGATTGTTGGTTGTCAGTGTATTACAATGGTCTAAAACAGAATACATCAATAAGTTGGTGAATCCACATTTTATCAGAAAATAAAACACGGTTTATTACTGTAAATTTCAAGTTAAGTCTGTAAAACCATTAACATTCCTACCGTATTTTTAACGGTAAAGTTCTGGCAACCACAGCTGCCGTTTTTTTACCGTCAAATTAACGGTTTATTTTTTACAGTGTGGGTGTGGTGGCTTCATGTAAATGTGCATGTGATGGACCTGGCTTACCGAGTTGTTCATAATTAGTATTGTTATTTTGTGATGAAGTTAGTGTTTAAATGCTGAGTCTAAACATGCAGTAAGTGTAATTTTAAAAAGGTCTATTAAGAAATTCATATAGCCAATGTGTTCAGATTAATTCTAAAATCTAAATCTAAAATTCGCGTCTTAAATGTGTAATTCATTTGTTAAAATATTTATTATGGTAAACATAGTTCAGTTCTGTGTGTACAATGGGAATTTTTGGTGGTTACATTTACGTGCATGGCTGTTTATTTGAGATTTGTTTTAAATATTTACACTGATTTGTTTTGAGGTTTTAAAAGTTTTTCACCTACATAAATTTTGCTATAAATTGAGAGAAAATTCTTGTGAGTAAAATCCAGTGTTCAATTCAGAAGTAGGAAGCCCCTGTCAAGTGAGGGACCAGTGCAGCTAAAAAGACTTGACCGTGATGGTTCGCTGACCTGGTTGGGTTTGATAGGAAACCTGCTGTGGCTGGTTAGGAAGGTTGACCTGGTTCATTGGCGCTCCAGGATATGGAGGGGGGTACTGTCCTTTATCCATGATCAACAATCTGTGAATGAGAAATAAGTGCTTTATGGTGTGTTGTAAAGGTTTTACATAACTGCAGTGGAAAAGCAAACCGAGCTAAAGCGAAACGAGCCGTGCCGTGTCGTACTGAGCCGTATCGAGCCGTACCAGCAGTGGAAAAGCGCCAATAGGATTCATAAGTAAATGAATCAAAAATACTTTCGACGTCAAACAGGTTGGCTTATTTCTTGGGTTTATGTAGTTGCGGTATTGAGTTGAACAGGAATGTCAAGTGTTTCTTTTGTTACAATGAAAGCAGTGATTGGTTGGGCATTCAGATATGCATGTTGCTGCATTTTTGAACAGCAGCACTTAGTATTTATCAATTAGTATCCGCTAATGCTTCACAATACCTTGTCTTCATTTTGAACAATAAATCTATTAAAATCTATTAAATGATTATTATATAGAATAATTTGTTCATTTAAAACCTGAAAAACTATTTATAATTACATTTTTACTGCTAAAAGTGACTTTCAAATGCAACTTGTTTTGATATTTTGCATCTAACGTCATGACTTTGCTATTCTATTTTAAGTGTGATTTACAGTAATTGTCCAGTGTTTATCATTGTCTAACTGTGCTATCATGGAAAATCATTTCCTGAAAGAAGAGCCCCTGATTAGCCAGTTTGACAACATTTTGTCATGAGTTCATTTTCAGTGTGCCAGATGAGTTAGCGAAATATGTGATCGGAAAAGTGAATTTAGGTTTGTTTAGAAACCCCCTGATTTCGACTGGTAAAACCATCGTCATAGAACTTGTACACTTTCTGATGGATCTCTTTTTTTATTGCACTAATTCTTTTTTCTATCACATATTCGAGTAATCATAAACTAGGTATATCAATTTCAATAGAAGGTGTCTTATCCAAAGGCTTTTATTGTTAATTTGTTTTATTTTTTGAAATTTGTGATATCAACTTCAAATTTGGAACACAACTTGATTTAGTAGCAATTTAGTGAAAAATATTTTGAATAATATCAAGCTAATGTCAAAGTTTGGAAAGGGTTTGTGAATGTCACATGAGAATGAAAACATGTGGATGTAGTAGAACATACTTTTTAACAGTCGCAAAATAAGTACCAAACCAATCCTGGTACCTACTATTTTATACTGTATACCATTTAAGACGTAATTTTTTTATTTGTGCTTATACTAATTCAAATCAGATCCTCATCCAACGCGCAATGGGTTGTCCCTCCAAAACTAAACCGTCCGGGTGCCTTTGGATACTCATTACACCATACTATGATTTGGGACTCCAATACTATTTAAGACAAATAATGTGCGAATTGGAACAAACACAAGAACATAACCATCTCAACAGATGCTGTGTTCAAACCATGTCGTAATTAAGTAATTAGGTGACCACTTTAAACCACTTTTGACATTGACATTTACCTGATCTGTTAAGAAGTTCAACCTTCTTAACATTAAACTTAAAACACAGGTCAGAATTTGAACATCAGGTTTTATAATTTTCTAAAATATCTAAAACACCCAAACTTATAATATGACACATACCTGCAGTCGGTGGAGAGCTGTGGAGATTCTGATGCCCTTCCCTAAAAAGACACTTGGACAGATAGAGAGACTCTTAGGCACTGATATAAGAAATGACAGAAATAAGGGGTGGGGATGAAAGCTGATGATAATGGCCAATCAGAAGTTCTGTATGATGTCTGAACTGCTTCCGGATTGAAAGATCAGCGAGAAAATGTAAAAAAAAAAACCCAAAACACTTCATGTACACCCATCTCATCCCAACCATGACCATAACCAACTTATCCAGTTTTGCTCAATCTCAGACGGTTGACCTTTTACATCCTCTTATGCTTGAGATAAACACACTGCGTGCCATGCGTTATACAGATAAACCCCATCTTTTTGTTGGAAGAGGTTCAGTTACAACCTGTAATGTGCACAATGTTTGTTTTTATGTATCCTGGTAACAAATGGACATTCTTGTAATTGGACAGTAAGAGACTGGACAATGAAACTGGTTATACCACTGATGGATGCGAAGACAACAATGTTTTTGCCTGAATTTGAAAGCGATTTCTGTGTGAGCTGTGCTTCATACATTACTACAATGTTGACGATGGAAAATGCCCTTGAAATTTCACCTAAAGTTTCTCTAATTTGATAGCATCTCAATGCTTTCAGAATTACAAAATGAACAAACTATACAAATGGCTTAAAGTTAACAAAAAATAAGTTAAGCACCACAGATAAAACCAACAAGAATCAAGAAACTCCACTGCATTATCTAATAATGAATCAAGTATAATGCAAAGACAACATTTTTGTTGTCTTATGTGGGCTCAGTGTTTTATTCTGCTATTATAAAGGACCATTATCTGAATATTTTCGTCAAACGGCAGCAATGATGTTTCTATAGAGTAAAATAAATCTTTTGAAGGACTATAATTGTATCCCTAAGTGCAAGGCTGTATTCAACTTAATGAATGACAATTCATGAATAGTGGGCAACCTAAATCTTTCTTTACATTTATCTTTGGTCCACCCATTTAGATAAAATATAGATTTATAAATCGACTTCATTTGATTGAGGTTTTATAGTGAGGTTTAATTTGCTGCTGTTTTACTCGTAGTGCCTTATTTTTGTTTTTGAGTTTCCATGTATCGACTGTTGTATCGCACTCTTTTAGGTTGTGTTTGTCTTGACTAATTTTGGAAAAATACTTTTTATTACAAATCTTTACATTAACTGACTTTTTATGATTGAATGACACACATCTGTGGTCTCCCAGTGGCTTACATTTTGGCAGTTTAGTGTTAAGTGATTTATTTACACCAAAACAAAAGATAACATATGCCTTCTCCTCGTTTCTTACACTTCAAGTTACAACAGACTATTTTTCCGTCAGTTCTGTTTCATGAATTGGAATGTGTGCAAAGAATTGTGGGGGATTTCAGGACACAAACTGAAGAGAAAAGACGACATTACATTTCTGAAGATCTCAGCAGAGGAGAAATAAACCACTCTACAAACAGCATTACCAGCTTCACTTATTACTAACCATTTGATAAAAACTGACTTTATTCCTGTCAGACATCTACAGAAGTTCTTATTGAGGATTAACAGAGATTTAGATGTTTATGATTTGTTGTTTCATTTGAAGTTACCATGATGGTGATCAGTGACTGCTTTTGGTTGTGTTTTATATAAGACATGTTGGTTATGGCAAGAAAGAGAAAAAGAGGCAGATGCTGTTGGTTATGTTTTAATGATGACTTAATCATCATGTAGTATCCTGATTCACTGAACCCATATACAGTCTTATGTTTGATTATTTAGGTCATTCATTTTACATTATTGATGGTTGTAGCCCAGTAATTGTTGAGATAATCTATGGAATTAAATTTAAAACATTGTGCACAATAAAAGCTTGCACTACTGTATCTTTCAGACACACACAGACATCAGGAATCATCATATGAATCTCAACAATGGTGATGATAAAAGTGCAGTGCATGATGGGAGCCATCAATCAAAACTCATCAATATCTCCCAGCATGCATTGCAGCATGATTAAATTGTGCTGAATTGCCTTAGTATTTTCTTTTATTATTATTAGAACTTATTCTAAACTGTTTTAATTATTCTGATTTCTTTTGATTATTTTAATTTCTTCCATGTAAAGCACTTTGAATTGCCATTGTGTATGAAATGTGCTATATAAATAAACTTGCCTTGCCTTGCCTTGCCTTATCATCTACTTTTATTTTTGTTGTTGTTTTTGCTGCAACTTTGTAGTAGCTTGTGAGTTTTATCTGATTGTTGTCACCATTGTTGAGATTCATACACTGATTCTTGATTCTTGTGTTTTATAAACACTTTAATAAACATTTTTTTGCTACATGCGTTTGTACACATGGATGAGGCTTTTACAGCCTGGACAGTGATGCTCCACGTCCTTGCAGGCATTCACAAAGAAAGGAATCAAACAACACGGCCAGAACCTGGACAGAAAAAAGAGAGAAGTATTAGAGTTTTCTTATCATCCTTAAAGTGTTAGTCTTAGCTGTAAGAGACAGTTAGATGTACTAAAGTTCCTTACCCAAAAACGCCAAGAACACCACAGATGACCCACACCATCTTTCCATTGATGAATGTCGTCTCTGTGACGATCTGCTGCTGGCAGGAAGGACATCGCATCGGCCCAGGAACTTCAGTCAGAGGTTGTGACACTATCACTAAACATAAAGAGATCATATTAATGAAATACATTTAATATGATCATGAACCTCTAACATACTATTCCATTCAGATGCATCATGCGTGAACCTTCAAGTGTATAACTGAAGCAGAGCCTCATTAAACTAGCTTTCCAGCTCACCCGGGGCAGGCGCAGGCTGGGCCATCTGAGTGACTGTGGACATGGCGGGTTGTTGGTTGTTAGTTACCTTTGGAGCTGAAAAAGAAAACAAACAGAACCAGAAATGCCTTCAAACTTGAGATAAGGGAAATATTATCCTGTAAACTTTAGCTTTTCATTTTATAGTCTCATAGTAAAGCATCCGGGATGGGAGTTAAACAGAGACTCTCATAACTCTCATAACAGAGGGCGACACTCACCAGCGGCAGGCTTACTTGAAGAATGGACTGTTTGATTTACGGTGGATGAAGACATGTGCTGTGGTGCTGTGAAACAAAACATGAGTTTAATTAGTCAGAACTGACCGGCTCAAGTTTCCCCAAGATCCAAACTGCATTTGGAGATTCTTCATTGCTTTTTGGGATCATATCTATGTAAGCTGATTTCCACCACATAAGACAAAAAATATATACTCTTGTAAATCACAATGGTCTTAAGCCAATGTTGGTGAAATTTGGACATTCAAAGAATTTTAATGATGGAAAATTACGTCATAGGGTACAAATTTGTACAGGTGGAGGCACTAAAGGGATTGATTTATGTGTCAGAAATAACCTAATTCCGACTGGTAAAAACATCCTCACAGAACTGAGAGCTTCCGAACCATGCGACCTCCTCTTGATTGTACCACCTGATTGCTACATGCCTCGTCACAATTCGTACACTATCCGTCCTAAATAGTATTTGAAAATAGAATTAGTACGTCCCAAATCGTAGTATGTTGAAATGAGTGTTCCAAAGACACACTCTAACGCGGCTAATATTGCCTACAACCCGACAAGGATTCTGTTAGAACTACAATCACCAGTGAAAAGTGTTTAAAAAAACTACAGACATGGAGGAAGCGCAATTCCGACGGTTGTGTAGAGATGTTTAAAAAAAGCACACTCAAAAGTATGGACTTTTTCTTCACAAAAAGCGTACATACTTTTAGCGGTCGAAGTATAAGTAGGCGAACTGGGATGCAACCACAGATTAATTTCGGCGTTGACTGTTGCCATAGAAATGCATAATTCCATGCCCAACCCTAGTTTCCAGTTCACCTACTTACACCATGCCATTTGTAAAGACAAATTACATAGTTTAGAAAGTGTGTAGCAGAAGCATAGGCAAGCAGGATATACTACTTTGTCATAATTGCATTGTGTTTACCATGGTAACGGTTATTTTAAAAAAAAAAGAGTAAAAAAATACAAATTTAAATAAATTTTGTTAAATAAAAAGTGACTTAGTGGATGTAGTACAGAACATACTTTTTAACAGTCGCCAAACGTACCATTTCAGACGCAATATTTTTATTTGTGCTTATACTAATTCAAATCAGATCCTCGTCCAACGCGCAATGGTTTGTGGGCAATATTATCTGTTATCTGAGTGTGCACAGATCTCCGCTTCATATTTCCACCAAAACTAGTAAACTGTCCGGATGCCTTTGGATACTCATTTCACCACACTACGATTTGGGACACACCAATTTTCAATACTATTAAGGATGAATAATATTCAAAATGAAACAAAGCACAAGAACATGAATAATTACACATGATAAACACATGACATGGTTTAAAACACCTAAACTTCCAATATGACACATACCTGCAGTCGGTGGAGAGCTGTGGAGATTCTGGAGGCTTTTCCTATAAAGACACTTGGAGAGATGGAGAGACTCTCAAGGCACTGATATAAGAAATGGCAGAAATAAGGGGTGGGGATGAAAGCTGATGCTAATGGCCAATCAGAAGTTGCTTCCGGATGGAATGATCAGCGAGAAAATGTTCAAAAAGCACTTCAATATCCAGGACTAACGCGTCCTCCAGTGTCCCATCTAATTCCAACCATGACCATTACCAATTATCCAGTTTTGCTCGATCTCAGACTCTTGACCTTTACATTCTTTGCTTGAGATAAACACACTATAAAGAGGACTGCGTGCCATACGTTATACACATAAACCCCATCTTTTTGTTGGAAGAGGTTCAGTTACAACCTGTAATGTGCACAATGTTTGTTTTTATGTATCCTAGTAACAAATGGACATTCTTGTAATTGGACAGTAAGAGACTGGACAATGGAACTGGTTATACCACCGATGGATGCGAAGACAACAATGTATTTGCCTTTGTGGGTTTGATGTTTCATTTTGCTGTTCTACAGGACCATTTAATAAAAGCCTCCCATTCTATAAAGCACTCTTTAATTGCATTTCTATAAAATAGAGTTTAATATTTATTTTTTTAAGGGGAGTACGATGAGATATTCCTGCACTCTAAAAATGCTGGGTTGTTTTAACCCAACTTTGGGTCAAAATGGACTAACCGAGACATTGGGTTAAATATTAATTATTATATTTTTAACCCAACGTTTGGGTTTGTCCATATTTGGGTTAAAATAATGCACATTAAAAGAAAATCTTTGTTTTTGAGGTTTAAGCAGTGTTTAAGTTTAGTAAACGATGCCTTGCAAATGACAAGCCAGTGAGGATATTTTATCTGTCCCGGGACATTTTTCCCATTTTTTAAGCTTTTCAGATCTAACAGACGGTTTTTAAAATAAATTAACAAAAAATTATTAAAAAATGAGCATGAGGCATCAAATAAAACATTACATCTCTGTTGATCCTCAGTGAAGCATAAATGACATCTCTCTAAAGAGTTTGTGCCTGATCGATAAGCCAAAGGTACTACGGGCCTTTCATTTTTTTCCCTCTATTATTTTTGAATATATAGTATGACTAATATAAAGTCTGGCTTTTCTTTATGTCATGCATCTATAAAAAAGCTCTCATTGAGAATTAAGTGAGGTTTAGCTGTAGATAATGTTGATGTTTTATTGAAAATATTTCACTTGAAGTCACCATTATGGTGATTAGTGTTTGTTTTAGTTGGCCTATTGACCCTTGACTTTTTAAATTATTTTTTAGCATTTGCAACAGTGTTTCGCAAGATGCCTTGTGCTATTTTTTATCTCTCTTTTTAGCAAAACACACAAGCTGAGGTTGCCTGCTTGTATGACATTTAAATTAATGTCACAAAGTTATTTTTTCAAGTTTTTTTAGGTTTATTGATTTATTGAGGTATTACTGAACTGCAAAATTTGTGCTATCAAACATAAGCGGCTTTTTTGATTGACCACTGTAATACATTAACACTAAAATTAAACAAAAACCATCGCTGAGACACTTAGACATAAACATGCATTATGCAAACCTCAACAATGGTGACAATCATCAAAATATTCAGAAACAGATCAAGTTTCATCATCATCTTCAGTTGATTTCATCTAAGGTTGTAGTTCTTGTTTCTGCTTGTCTCATCTACTTTTTTCTGTTCTTGTTCCACTTTCCTTCAGTGATTCTGCTGGTTAACAACAGGTGTTCATCACTAACGCTTAATCTTCACTCAATTAATCATCTGATCATTGACAGCAACTTTGCTTCAGTGTATCTTCAACACTTTGTAGAGTGGTACAATATGTACTGGGCAGTGTTGATCTAACTCTGGGATATGTAAATATGCAAATAGAGCTAAAATAGAACTTATTTTATTCATGCACATATATATATATACACATATTATAAAAAATATTAATTTTCAAAAACAGGCCCAATGGGAAGATTGCTACTTCCCTCCTGAGACAGTGTAATTCAATCATTAGATATTTCTGTCATAATGTTTCATTTACACATCTGTAATATTGTAATTAATAATGCATCTCTTCTACAGGATTTCACAATGTTAAACTCCCATATGAAGCATCCAAATGACACAGCTTCGATTACTCATTGAATTCGTTTGTAAATGCGAATGATGTTTTTGCAGTTTGGACAGGTGTGTTTCACATCCTTGCACGAGTCCACGCAGAAGGGAATGCAGCAACAGATCCAGCACCTGAAAAACACAACAGACAATCTCTAAATCCGCAGTCTGTAAGTTCAACTCTAAAGTTGTACAGTTAGCATACTCACAGAAAGAACCCAAGAACTCCGCAGATTAACCAGGTGAGCAACCCATTTAAATATTCGATTTCCGTGAGGACCTCCGTCATGCAGTGAGGGCAGATAATATGGCCCGGGATATCAGTGAGACTCACAACCGCCGACTGCGTAACTGCACATGTACAAATGCATCAATGACATTGCATATACAGTATATACTGTATATATATATATATATGAGAATGTATATATTAAATGTCTGCAGGAGTAATTAATTAAGTCTGGGTGACATGCAAAATATTTATTTTGAAGATGTTTTTTATTAATTAAACATGTCCCAACATTAGAAAACACCCTATATTTCAAGGTAGGGTTTTAGACAATATCAGCATTAAAAATTTTTTCAGTAAATCCATTAAAGTAACTTGGAATTATTATCAATGATTTTCGTTTTGGTTACATTAGTATATACACACATCACAATCACACATGTCCTTTCTGTGGTGATGTCTGAATAGTGGAATTTATGATTAGCAATCAAAGACAGTACAAGTACTCAGTTTAGTGCTCAGTTAAGTGAAGTACAAATTCTTCAAAGTAATAATAAAGTACTTAAATGACAAAACATGCAAAGCTCAGGGAATATAGTAGAATTAATTAAATGGCGACTTTCTGATTCAGAGGAAATCTTATGTGAAAATGTTTGCAGGTGTAGTTTATCCTTGTCATGCTACTACATTCTAGTGTTTACCACTCGTGAAATGAATAAAACTTGAGAAATGAAGGGTCTTGGGTTCTGAACACTCACCGACAGGGACCATCCCAGGCTGGAAGTTGGTGGGTGGAGCCCCGAACCCGTATGGAGGTGGTTGGTAAGGTGCAGTGTGTGGACCTGTAAAAGAGCCAAAACACCCACTAGAAACACTGAAACCCACTGGGATGTGAGATCATTTGCTTTATTTAAAACACAGACCATGTCGGCACAGATCCGGCCCACATCTGATACGTGTGGATTCCATGTGTACCAGATGTGGGCCGGATCTGGGCCAACACCATCTCAAATGATCCAATTAAACAAGTGACCACTTCAAAGAAAACACAAGCCACGATAACGTGAACCCAAATAATCTGTTCGTAATTGGATTGATGGCTCAATCAGAATGAAAAGCCTTCATGTAAAACCTCAATCGACTCAACTGAGCTCGATCTGAGTGAAATTGTGATTAAAAGGGGGTAGACCTGAAATAATCAGATTAAGAGGAAAAAATAAACATGTAAACATGAGTATCTTCTTGATCAGATTTTAAACATACCTTGTGCTGTGATATTTAAATATTCAGTGTTGGTTATGGGAAGGTGAAAAATGTCTAGTTTTCTTGACGTTAGAGGAACGTGTTTTAAAAGGTATAATGTTCCTCAAACGTTCTTTAAACGTAATTTTCGATTAAATATTCATCATGATAGTAATGTTGATTTCTAACATTTCAAGAATGTAAAAATGTCCAAAAACTGAAGAGTATTAAAGACTCAAGAGTGTTTTAGTGGTAAAATTAAGTGCTATTTAAGTTATTGATTGAGTGATGATTGAGGATTATTGAAGACACCTGAGGATAACAAGTAGAATCACTGAAGAAGAAAACTCTAAGTTTAGTCACCATTATGGAGATCGGTGTTTGTTTTAGTTGGGCAGTTGACCTTTACTTGTTCAACTTTACATTTTTTTCGGCTGCTGTACATGAGTTATGACAGCCAGATGAACAAAGAGAAAATGTGATCTGATGGCGTTGGTTATGTTATAACATAATTACTTTTCACAATCATATGACCTGAATCACTGTACTCAAATAGTCCTTATCTCTGAATAGAATGCATAGTGGTCATTACAGAATCAAAGTGACTCAATCGTATAAATTCCAGGTTGTTCAATATATTCCAAATCATTTTTTAAAAGTTGTTCTGTTAAAAAAAATCTTTCTTTCAGGCAAACACAGACATATAGATTCAGTGTATGAATCTCAACAATGGTGACAAAATAATATTCGATTAGGAAAAGGAGATTCCTAAGACAATTCAGATCATAATTTATTCATAGCCTACCAAAGAAAAAGGGAAGCTATGAATGAGTTTTGATTAGTGGCACCCAGAATCCACTGCAACATGCTTTATTATTGTCACCATTGTTGAGAATCACAGGCTGATAATTGATGTCTGTGTGTCCAATTTCAATGACTTTTGATCAGAATAACTTTTAAGAAATCTTTTGGATTGTATGGAAAATTATGTTACTGATTTTATGATGTTAAATCACTTTGATACGATAATGACGATATACATCCATGTCAGAGATAAGGACTAAATGAGTACAGTGATTCAGTTCATATGATTGTGAAATAGTGATTATGTTAAAACATAACCAACACTATCAGATCACCTTTTCTCTTTGTTCATCTGGCTTTCATAACTCATGTAGAGCAGACAAACAAAATCTAAATTTAATCATGTAAAGGTTTGAGTTTTCTTCTTCAGTGATTCTGCTTGTTATCATCAGGTGTCTTCAATAATGCTCAATCATCACTCAATCAGTAACTTAAAAAGCACATTAACTTTAACACTCTTCAGTGTTAATTTAACACTCAAATTTAACACTCTTGAGTCTTTAATACACATGAGTTTTTGCTGTGTAGTAACATTCAGGAAACTGGACATTTTTATGTTCTTGGAATCTTAGAAATCAACATTTCTATCATGTTGAATTTTTAATCAAAAATTACGTTTAAAGAACGTTTGAGGAACATTATACCTTTTAAAACACGTCCCTCTAACGTCAAGAAAATTGGACATCACGTTCCCAGAACCAACACTGAATATTTAGAGAACGTTCTTATAACAAAATTCTGTTAGCTGGAGTTTTAGTTGTCACATATGTCATCTGAAAGGAATTTGGGCCCTTATTTTTAAAATAAGGCTCTTCGAAAACCATTTAAAGAGTGGTTGAAGGTTAGTCCCATTTAAAACATTACTAGGGTTTCAATTGTTGAGTAGTTGATTTATTTGTTTCCAGGATCAATAACATGCTATATTATCCACGCATTACTGGAAAAAAAGGACATGTGAGAAGGACAGGTCCTGAAACTCAGTGTTTCTGTTTTTGGAGAACATAGCAATTATCTTCCTTCTAATCATTTATTTATTTATTTTTTTCTTTTACAGACTTACACAGATGTTCCCACCCACTACAACAGGATCCATCCATTAGTAATATACCAGGCCATTACTTAGATGTGAACATCTTGTAAAAGTTTCATACATGTTTCTTGAGGTCTTGCACAAACTATATCACCACCCCTTAAACACACATCTGACGTCACCGAGTGACCTTTGCACAGTGCATGACTTCCTGGTCCATGAAACACATCTCAATGACACATTCACTTCAACAAAAACGCTGAATAGAATGTGGTGTAGGAATTAGTTTGATATAAATAAATAAAATCACTGAAGTAGAGAGACTGAGATAGTATTTTCTAGTAAACTACACTTTTTTTGACACATGTTTTTGGATCTTTTTCTATCTATTATTAATAATTGAGTGAACACTGACTTGCATTTGGGTTGAATCACAGATTCTAAAGGTTTCAGAAACTTTCTCCCACTGTAAGTTGTTCCATTTGTTAATATTAACTGTGTTAAAAATGTATTGTGCTTTGTTTGTTAGTTGCATTAACCAAAATAGCTAAAGTGCTATAGCTCTTCTGGTCTGTAATCCACTTGTTAGTGAAGGTGGTCTGACCTGTTTGAGGAGGGTAGTGCGCCTGCGGTCCGGGGTAGTTTACGTGCGCCTGCGGTCCGGGGTAGTTCACGCCCGTCTGGGTCGGCTGAGCACTGAAGTAAGGAGGGGGGTTGTGTTCCTTCTCCATTATTAAAGAACTGGGAATGAGAATACATGAAGATATGAGGAATTGCAAACATTTCTTTATCTTTATAACATTCTAATCTTGTTCTCCTAATTAATTTGGTAAAAAAAACACACACTATGAATAGCTGAATAACATCCCTTTATGCACTATAGACATTTAACACAAGCATAATGATGTAAAAACGTGCGCTCATACCTGTATGTGGTGTGAAACGGTCCGGTTGTGTCGCTTCCTCTTTTGGAGAGCGTACAGCAGAATATGGATGACTATGAGTGGGAGAGCGAGAGGGTGCGGTCCGTGACAGCAGATTACTGTCATAAATCTGCTCTGTGTAGGCAGGGCTATCTTTGGTGCACTTAATGATGGTCAACCATTATCCATGACAATTAAGGAAGAGAAAGCAACATTATCAGTTTAGCCAAATTATTTTTCTACTAGTTTGCGCATGCTGTTAATGTTAAAGGCAAATGTTGGCAGGTCAGCGGACATACTTGTGATATAAATGATACAATGAATATATTAAACTGTGTGTCACAGTTTAAGCAATGTTACATTTTATGTTGTAGGGGAAAATAACTGGAATAAATGAATATTACGTTTGGTTGTTGACGTGTCTAAACTTTATACTTTCTATTTTATTAACTATTACAATTTCTAGTTCCTTACTTTCAATTCTTTTTAGTGATGTAAATGCACCATTTTCACTCTGTAAGCTAGTCATTGCTCATTAAACTTTAATGTGATTGGCCATTGTGGGAAGATGTTTCCATTCATTTCCAGAAACATATGTGTGCTGTTGTAATCTGTTTATATTCATATCAACTCAATTTGAATGCAGCATTTCCTGTGTGTGTGAGAGAGAGAGAGAGAGAGAGAGAGAGAGAGAGAGAGAGAGAGAGAGAGTGTGTGTGTGCGTGTGTGTGTGTGTGTGTGTGTGTGAAAAGCGTCCATAGAAACCGGCGGTATCCAGGCTACGGAATACAAACATTCGGTGACTTCGACCGCGACCGGATCTCTTTTAATAAGTACTTTTTAATTTACACCAATAATGATGTCATCTCGAGTTTTAGTGTCGCGACCCCATTTTGACACGCGGGTGGTGGCACGGAATGGCTCACAGCCGCCGGTCACAAACCCGGAGACCACCGTTAAGGAAAACGTTTACGCGGGTACATCCGGTGGTCTGGCCACCGCGGGCTACCGGAGCGCCAAATACACCCCCGAAGAGTGGATCACCAATAACTCTGCTCTCTTAAACCGGGCCGTCGTGGACCGGAACCGCGCGGAGAACATTTGCCACGAGTCCAAAGCGCTGAGAGTGGAGACCGACGCCGGGACTTTACGCACGCAGACCGAGGGCACCAAACGCCTGGGCGAGCGGCTGCAGGACATCCACCGCTGGAGATCCGAGTTGGCGCAGTTTATCGAGCGGCTGAACGCAGAAACACACCTGCTGGTTGGCTCCAGGAGGCGGCTGGAAAAAGCGCTGGACGCCACGGAGATCCCCTTCGCCATCGCCACTGATAACCTGACCTGCCGAGAGAGACGCTTCGGTCCGGATCTGGTGGAGGACCAAGTGCAAGAGGAACTTCTAAAAGTATGAAAAACATAAAATAACAGATTTTTTGTCAACTCGAATGGAAATTTGTCTTTGGCTCCCCACAAAGTGAAAATTATGTAATATAATCTAATTTTTTGTATTTTCTTTGTTCAAGAAAATAATAATTCGTACAATTAGTAGTTCCCATGGCAGCGAACAATTTTTGGTTCCCAGGCAGAACATACTTTTGGGTGAAAGGAACGTTTCCAAAACATGTTATTTGTGTATCGTTTGTTTTTGGTTAGCTAGTAAAGTTTTCATTACGGAAATAGAACAATTTTTTTTTTTTTTTTTTTTTTGCAGAAGGTTCCCTTGACATGGAACATAGCATTGAAGTCGGACGATGTCTTGTTTTATAATATTGTTTAATCAATTGAAATAATCTGAGCAAACCGTTAAACAAGAATTCAAATATTGATTCCATTATATATAAGATTTCGTCATTTGTAACACTCATATTAATATAGTAATTTTTGCTTCTCCAAAATATATGTGAAAAATGAGCATAACATCATAAATAATAAAACCTAAAAATAACCTGCATGGGACATTCTGGGAAGAGGGTTGCTAAAAAAAAACCTACGCAGAAGACACAACAGATCCTTACAGTTAATTGAATGATTTCCAACAGGAGGTGGAGCTGATCAGAAGCATCCAGGCCCTGCTGAAAAAAACTCTGGATCAAACTCTCAACCAAATCAGGCCAGTTATCTAAATTATGAACCTCTCTTTAATATATTCTGTCATCAGAAATTTAAATATTTGTCATAATTTGCAAAAATGCTGGGTTGTTTTAACCCAATTTTGGATGAGATATGGACCAAACGTTGGGTTAAATGGCTAAGTTTGACCATATTTGACCCAAAAATTGGGTTGAAAGTTTAAACAACCCACATATTTTAGAGTGTAAAGTCATAAATCTGTTTGTGTGTGCCAGGCTGAACCGAGAGGTGACGCGGACTCTGGAGTTCGACTGGTCTGATAAACAGCAGGCCTACACCTTGGATGACCAGTGTGGACGTTATAACAACAGGAGCATGGACACACAACAGCATCCCAGCTCAGCAGTGCTGCAGGATCAGTGCGTGCCCCATCTCAGTACTTTCATTTCACACACACCTTGCGCAATACATTTCAGCATATCAAAGGTGCCGTTTAGCTCAACCAGATCATTATGAACAGTTTTTGTCTGTATTGGATTCTCGATAATGCATAATGACGGGTTCATCAGCTCTCCGGTGTGTTTCTCGGTAGGGTGTGTGATGAGGAGGTGTGGCGTAAGTTTACTGTGGATAACCTGCGGCTGGCGGAGAGAGAGGAGACGGCGAGCCAGGCCCTGAGAAGGCTGTCTGAGCGGGTGTTGCAGGAGACGACCGAGGACCTGCGGGCGCAGTGTGTTACTGTGGATCAGGCATTCATCCAGCGCTGCACGGAGCTGAACCAGTCCAAAACACAGCTGGAGCTGCACCTGGGACAGGCAATACAACTCTACATATGTGACCACATACACTGTAAAAAATTGGAAGTAATTTAACAGAACACATATTTCAAAGAATAACTGGCTGTAGAATTATTTTTCGGGAAAACAAGTATGTGAACAGTGTGTTTCCTAAATATCAGCAAACACATTATGGTATTTTTATCCTTTAGTGCAGCCAAAAAAATACATACAGCGCTGTATACTCAAATAATACAATACACATTAATTGATTTAACAGCATAAGATGCAACATAAAACCCTAAACTACATAACTGATAAGATAACACATTTTAGATAATTGTTTACAGTGTGTCATAGAACCTATATAATTTTGTACTTTATACAAATAAACATGAAATGACTCTCTATGGTTGTTTACTGTGTGCGTGTAATAGATTTTGGATCAGATCGGGGCTCAGGAGAAGAATATATCAAACTTGCAGCAAGCCGTGTATGATAAAGAAGCTCCACTTAGAGTGGCTGAATCCAGGCTGCATAACCGGACCTTCAGACCCAACATTGAGCTGTGCCGAGACAAGCCTCAACTCAGGTAAATGCACTCACTCACTCACTCACTCTCTCACATACTCACTCACTCACTCACTTACATACTCACTCACATACTCACTCACTCACTCACTCACTCACTCACTCACATACTCACTCACTCACTTACATACTCACTCACATACTCACTCACTCTCTCACATACTCACTCACTTACATACTCACCAACATACTCACTCACTCTCTCACATACTCACTCACTCACATACTCACTCACTCACATACTCACTCACTCTCTCACATACTCACTCACTCTCTCACATACTCACTCACTCACATACTCACTCACTCTCTCACATACTCACTCACTCACATACTCACTCACTCTCTCACATACTCACTCACATACTCACTCACTCACATACTCACTCACATACTCACAAACTCATACTCACTCACACATGAACCGATCTGATGCGTGTGTGTTTTTTAGTCTGTTAGGTGAGGTATCAGAGCTCGGCAGTACCGTATCAGCCCTACAGCAGCAGCTGTATGAGGCACGCAGATCTTTGTCTGACCTGGAGGACAGTCGACTGGCCCTGGAGAAAGACATCGCTTGCAAAACTAACTCTCTCCTCATCGACAGAGAGAAGTGTATGACGCACCGCACACGCTACCCTAGTGTCACAGTGCTGTCTGGATACTGACACACACTCATAACATTCCCCCCTCAACAGGAGGTCCGGGTCTGCTAGACTGTTACTTCCAGTGGCCTGCGGTGTGTGTGTGTGTGTGTCTGTTTATTTTAATGCAATGATTATACTGTATATATATATATATATATATATATATATAAGATGATAATAAGTTCACCTGTGGGGCATCCCTCCTTGTTTTTGTCACATACAATAGCTAACACTAATAGAGAAAACCAAAGCACTGACAGGTCCTAGATCAGTGTTTTACCTAAAGTGGGGTTCGAGCTACCTCCCTCTATATTCTGAGGTCCCTGCAGGAGAGGTACCACTAGACATTCTGAGTCTTTGTGAATGTGCCCTTGATTTGCAGGCACTCTCAGCATGGCGTAGTGGGTATTTGTTCCCCATAACATCAACTCAAGGCGCAGTGTTGAAGTTCCGCTTCAAAAGGGAACATCTCAGGTTACGACTGTGACCATGGTTCCAAAAAGGGGAACGAAACAGCGTCAAAATTCAACGGGACTACTTTTGTAAAATTTTGCATTATGTGAATTACCATTTAATGATGCTAAATAACCTAAACTATAAACAATGGGAAATGTTCTGTAGCTATTTTTAGGCTATTTAAAAATAACATCCCTGCAATGTTCTGGTTCTAACGTTAGGGGTGTTTGCTGGGTACGAGGCTTTTAAAGAAACCATTGGATTATATTGATAATGCTGGATCTTATCCTGTAGAATGAACCACAAGGCTTCTGTTTCAATTAGATAAATATAACTCCGAGATCTGAGTTGAGCCCGACTCCACCCCACCATGTTTTCTACAGTAGGTTGCAGGGCCATAAACACATCTTTAAATGTATCATAATCTATGAACCCTGTATAAAATGAAATCTGTTTCACCTTGAAAATTTGAAATCAAAAACTGTTTTTGTTGAAGCTCTAAAATTAAAAGTTCTTGATCACCAATGGTCTTGTGGGCTTCCTCAAGTTGATCTTGAAGTGAGGGAGGCAGTGCAGCATATTCATGGTCTGGGTGCGGAGGGGGTGTCTCTTCACTGGAAGTGTAAGAGAAACATATTGATTGACCCATTTTACAATGATACTCATGCTCAATTCATGTAACCAATTACATCTTTTACCCACCTCAACACATTCACACCATGTCGATCATCGAGATCCGTGGAAACATTACTGGAAATCATCAACAGAGAAATGCGTTCACTACACAGTTAATAAATGCATTACAAACCAGTAACTTAAAGGGCACCTATTATGACCCCTTTTGCAAGATATAGCCTAATATTGGTCTCGGGTGTCTCCAGAATGTATTTGTGAAGTTTCAGCTCAAAATACCCCTCAGTTAATTTATTATAACCACTTAAATATGTCATTTTTGGGGCCTGTTTTAAAAAGAGCTGTTTTGGTGTGTACCACCTTAAATGTAAATGAGCTGTATAACCCCGCCCTGCCTTTGGATGAGGGCATCACTTGCATACCTATGGCAGTCGGTCTAAGTAGGAGGGCTGAGAGAGTGAGAGACCCGCTGTTTTGAATGTCATTCAGCCATACATGTTTGAATTGGAATATATAAATAGTCTCTGATCAGACCCAGATGACGAAGAGACCGGCAGAATAAACACAAACGAGAATGGACCAGGACGTCTCGGAATGGTTATTTGATACATTTTTGTACTTATAGAGTAGTAATCATGTCCCCTTTTTAATTATGGATGTGCAACACACACAGACTGTGAAAACGTTGACGCAAATTTTTGAAAATCCAAACACAAATACTGCTAATAAAGTTTGCTACTGACAGACAAAATTACATTTATGCGAGGGACCTGTTTGGTCATCATTACATTACTTCTCGTACAATGTGAGAAGATGGCTACAGAACAAGAACATATATGCTGCAGGGAGATAGAACAGGTATTAATTTATTTACATTTGTAATTATTGCAAAAAATAATATGTGACATAAAACTGTCTAATGCTATTTGTTGTATCGAAGTTTACAAGACGGATGAAACAACTTCAAGTCACTCCCATCACGTACGGTAGACCATCCCGGAATGGATCCAATTTGTTTCAATGTGTTTTCGTTACAAAACGCTTTTAACATTTACAGAGCTGACTATGGTCCCATGTGACTTCGTGTAATACAACAGTGAGTGTAACTGATTTACACATTTAAGAAAAAAATGTCCATTTCTTCTAAATATTACAAATCGTTGAATTTTTAATCTAATTATATTCAAAGGAAATTATACTGGAAACAAAACATAGTAAAGCTTTAAATAATTTCGCAACAACTTGCATATCCTTTTTTATTTTTTTTTATTTACATTATGTATAAAGACACTGAACTATACAAAAAAAGATTAGAAATAAAATAATTTTAATAAAAGGACACTCCTAAAAATAAATTGAACCATGATCAATTACATATCAAATATTACAACTCCAGACAACAAATGATAGATATTTGAAAGAAGAAAAAAAAAACAGAAAAATCCTTGAACCTTGTATTGAGAATGTGCCTGTGTGTGTGAGTGTCAGACGTTACAAATTTTTAGCTTATCAGAGTTTTGTGAGCTGGTGCTGGGGTTTCATTGGACGAAAAATTCGAGTTGTGATTCCAGCCTGTGTGGTCCTGAGGATTCAAAGAGAGTTTCCTGATGCCCAGGGCAGTTATGTAGGTTTTCGACCACCTATTGATTAAACCGAGATACCCTACTAGATATGGCCTCCTACTCTGCACACAATGCTGGTGGTATTGGTATCCTCAAAACATCATCCACATACGGTGCAGGATCCACAAAGACTTTATCAAATATGAGGTCCAGCAGGTCATCCACATATCCTGTGCAATATAACATTTAATTTACTTTTCAATTGATAAAATATTGAGTTTTTAAATAGCTTGTAAGAAACAATGCAAAAAACATATGTACATTTGTTTTAAATTGGCTAACTAAACTCATTTTATACATACTGAAGGTCGACTGTGTCTTCACTTCTCTGACCCGGTTTTCTCCCACCTTTGCCTCTGGAAAGGTCCCTTTGAACACCGCTGTTGTGGCTTGAGGACGCTCGGCATTCTCATTGTAATGTAGTGCAGCCAGGTATAGTCTGTAAGCAAAAAAAACATTTTCAACATACAATGTCAACAATATATGCATAATTAAAATTGGCAAAAAAAAAATACCTGCACAACATTCCTAGAAATGGAAATACCACATTTTTTGGTGTAAACCGTAGTATTACACTGTGGAAAACCTTGATAGAAGAAGTCTGGTAGTGTGGACTTAGCTTGGCAACATCCTTCAAAACTCTCTTGTTGGAGAGAACTCTCTCCAACTTGAAATATGGCAGTGTTCCTAAATAATTTTAAGTGTTATTATAGTATGATATGCATTTATATATATATATATATATAAAAGGGAAAAATATATGATATGCAAACATTTTTTGAAAAGTAGCCTACATACCAGCAGCTAGCCACTTTTTTGTGTCTCGACTTCTGCTTGCTCCATGTAGACATGCTGGAAAATTGCTGTCTTCATGTGTGTGCTTATTTTGCATATGGTTTAGCATAGACGTCCATTTAGCCACTCTCTCAGGTCCACTGCTTGATGATGCAGCAGTCCAATAGATGTGGTTTTTTATACTATGCAACCATTTACGCATTTCCTCACAACCCTTCAACTTGCACACTTTTTCCAGCTGCTTTGAAATTTCTGGAGATCGCAATTACGTACAAACATGACAACACTCACAATAAGTAGAGCAATGTGTTTATATAATATGAATACATAGCCTATATACATATAAATGTTCCACAAACACATAATCATCCGCTAATACAGTTTCATCGCATTTATTAGTCTGTAAAAATAAAAAAATGTTATGATGGTAATAAGGTTATTTACCTTTCTCTATGTGCCAGACATCATAGAATTGGTTGACATTGCGTTCCCTGAGGAATTTCTGTATTTGCGGATGTCGGTCAGTCACAATGCAGTCCAGAGTCACACCACGAGTATCTAAAAGGTCAAGACCTCTCTTCAAACCTTCCTTTTCCATGTGGTAACTTCCTCCCACTTCATTACTCTGACAAGTGACCAAAATACATTTTCTTGTGTGCGTGTTTAAAAATAAAATATACAAGTTTTCCAGGACGTTGCATCAAAGGTTTCTGCTCATTTACCTGGACGAGTTGTACATCAACAACGGTGTTCGTTTCCATGTCCATCATTGTGTAACAGCCATATTTGGCAGAGTGCCCTTCCAAAACAAAAATACATAATCGCTTATTACACAATGTGCCTTGGTTCCCAATCCTGGTCCTGGGGACCCACAGCTCTGCATTGTACATCTCCCTCATTTAACACACCTGATTCAGATCATCATCTCGTTAAGAAAGAGCTCTGAACTGGGTGTGTCAGATAAAGGAGAAATAAAATGTGCAGGACTAGGATTGGGAACCTTTTTTTTTTTTTAACAATGTAAATTTGTCCAACAATGTACCTGGTGAGTCAGCCCTCATATCTCCTGCAACAATGACCTTTTCCCTTTGAGCCAATAGCTGTAGCATCCCATCCTGCCAGTTTCTCCATTTGTGAACAATAGCAGGCTCAATGCACATTTGTGCATGACGACGAAAGGTGTCGTACTTGAAAAGATGTAACTTCATGGCTGCAAATATCTGACAACAGATAGAGAAAAGTTGGTAAATGAATAGACATAATATTTTTTACATTATAAATGTTTAGTCTCATGTAATTATTTCATTTACAAATACCTTTTCAATGGTCACAAATGAAGCACCACTGAGATACACAGCAGCGGAAAGGTGAAGGTTTCCAGCTGGAGTACTGCCCAAAATCGGCTGACTGCTCCATTTCCGTGTGAACTGACAATGGTGGCAGAGTTGTTCAACACGAAGAAAAGTGCCAATCCTCTGTGATCTTATTTGACAGCTCCTATGACATACCGGGCACACCTCAAACAGTTCCATGATGCATGTCTCATAGACAATATATTTACAGATTTTTTGAATAGGGCTGGATGCTTGAGATCTGAAAAAACAAAAACAAAACAACGTAAAAATTAGATATGCTATAATTGAAACAAACATTATTCTAACATCTAATATAAACTTACGACAAGTCTTTTAGCTCTGTTGTTAATGTTTCAGCCTCGGTAGGATTAGATGTGACATCAGTCTCTTGTGCTGTTGGTATTGAAGAGCATTCCTGTGGGATATCTTCATCTTCCTCAAGGTCCAGACAAGGTCTCTTTGATGAAGTCTTGAGGGGAACAGCTGTATGAGAAACTAATTTTGTGGTAACATCACAATTTGACCATGTTGTCTCTGTCTGGACACCTGAAATATATAATTCAGCAAAGATTCAGTTTCTCTTTCGTGGCTATTCAATTCAATTCAAATGTAATTGTATAGTACTTTTCACAATACATTGTTTTAAAGCAACTTTACAGAAAATGAATTTCAAAATGTACATTTAAAAATACAGTTAGTTAATACAAATAAATGTACACCATATAATCTAAATATAGTTAAAAACATCAACATACTGATACTCCTGTGGTGTGTTTGAGGCGTCCTCTGTGTATCAACAATGCACAGCTGTGATGTTTCTTCTGTCTGCACGCCAATATCCCTCCAGCTTCGTGTGGATGTGCTGGCCTTTATATAAACGTAGTAATTTTGATGTCTTGTCTTTACAGAAAACATACACAATTTGTATTTAAATTGAATATCTTAAAAATAATATTTACAAACGTGTGGTTATACTTAAAAGGTTATACACAGACATCCTACGACGACGACGACAACAACTTTAGACACATTTGTTGTTGAATTGGCTGACATTAACTAAAATTTGCTCAAAAATCATAAAACACACTTACTTCTTCAGGAGATGACGTTGGATCTCGAACAGTAGGCAACGATCCATACTTGAGGATCAACTTTGAAGCAAGGCCTGCTTTGAACTGACCCTCGTTCAAAAAACAGTCACTCTCAAAATGATTTGAGCAAACGTAAACGTACTTTGGAAGTGTACGAGGCGCCTTTCCTTCATAAATAAAATCCATCCACTGCTTTTTCAGTGTCTCTGATGTCGGAAGTAAGTGAAAACAACTATCTACAGTATTACAGTCCACAACAGAACACTTATGTTTCCTGTGAGGCATTTTCTAGAAGGAAGCACAAATCGTCAGAACAGCGGCTGTCGTTAAAACAATGGAGGATGGTGTGCAGATCACGGTGGGCGGGGTCTATGCACAAACCACAGTGGGCTTGCGCAATTCTACGTCACATCGCGCCATATTGAGATTGTCAAAAAACACTGGGTGAATTTTTTTTTATCATTCTAGGTGGTTTTGCTCACACTCTGCCAACACACATTAATGTTCAAACACCATTAAAAGTGAATTTTGCATAATAGGTGCCCTTTAATTCATCTAAATACTACCTTGCAGTTCTAACAACACTCCATGCAAACACAGTTGGCACAGCTCCCCGTTTCAACTTGGTGATGCCAGTCTTGCTTTTCACAATGCAGTCTGGGAGGAAATGCTCCGAGCACACTTTTGTGTATGCGTTTATCTGCATCCGCAACTAAAATACAATCATATAAACATTTTTACATGCATCATTGATCTGAGTCATGTACAACTGATGTGATGTGTCTAGAAGCTATAAGTTAATACACTCAGTATGCTTAGTGAATCTGTGGTGGTAGATTTTAACAACATACGACTAAGCTGGATATTTCAACAACCTGTCTCTCTGCCTATCTCCTAAAAGTTAGCGATACAAGTTAGTTATGGAGATGGCTCAGCCCTTACAGCACCGGACATATAATAAACGTACCTTAAAATTACTATCGGGGTCCCTTCTGATGTTTATTATCCATTGTCGACATAGCGTTACTCCATTATCTTTGGGGAAACGGTAAAACGTTCGTCCTGTTTGATTTGTTCCTGTGTGATGAAGTGCATTGGGGAGCAGTGAAGTGAAGCGTCATTGCACTGAGAGAAATCGCGTTGTGAGAACTCCCGGAAGTGGTGAGTGTACTATTCTCTAACAGATATTCTGCAACCAAAATTGATTTGGTTTGAAATCAGTGATTTGGCGTTCAAAACTCTGCTTGAATAACCTTCGAGAAGTTTGCGAATCCATGGCTTGGAGAGCTCGTCAAACTGGCCAAGTCACGTGATCGTTACGTCATATACTGGGTATTCACCGCTAGGGGGCGTTAATCTCCAGAACCGGAGCCATATTATAAGAACGGAACCCATGAACCAGTGTCTGTATTGATATGATTTTACATGATGTCGGTTTAGTTTTATAATTTAGATTCTAACCTGGATGTATGCAAAATGGAGAGTGATATTTAATTGAACCGATTAGTCATGCTCTACCAGAAAATAAACAAAAACAAAACAATAACAATGAATAACATAACACAAATAATACTCTTTGCCATTTTCTATTGGTTTGTAATGTCTTCATAGCCTTCATGTTTGGGCTGTATTCTTGTTGGTTTTATTCTTGAAGTTTTCAGCACTTAATCTGTAAAATCTGGATGAGAAAAGGATTTTAATCAGAAATTTAGCAAGTACATAATCTTGGTTTTTTTTAATGTAAGCAAAAAGCAATCAGTGTAGTTTTAGGATAGAGTAAAATAGCTTTAAATGTTTTATTGGGACACTTTAATCTACTCCTTTAACTTTGATAACATTTTTTAATCAAAGTTAAAGGAGTAATTCGCTTTTAAAAAAGAAATTTGCTGATAATTTACTCACCCCCATGTCATCTAAGATTTCCATGTCAATCTTTCTTCAGGCGAAAAGAAATTAAGGTTTTTAATGAAAACATTCCAGGATTTTTCCTTCGTTTCAAGGTCCAAAAGAGAGTTTCAGCGCAAACTGTTCAAAGGGCTTTAAACGATTCCAGACTAAGGTTCTTATCAAGCGAAACGATCGCTCATTAAAAAAAAAAAAAAAAATTTAATGGACCACTCCTACTTTTTGGGACTTTAGCTTATTCACCATATCTCCCTGAGTTAGATAAGTCCATACATACCTTTTTCATCTCCGTGCGTGCTGTAACTGTCTGACGCACCCACCGCTAGCCTAGCTTAGCACAAAGACTGGAAGTAAATGGTTTCAGCTAGCATACTAATCCCAAATAAGTGACAAAATAACACAAACATTTTCCTATTTACACAGTCACATATTGTACAAATAACAAGGTCATATGAGACACAGCCATCTTTTAACCATATAAATATTGGGAATTTTAAACAATGATTATGGGCTTTGTCGATAGAGGGATATTAGTAAAGGAATCTGTATAATGTATTCATGGAAGTGAAAATACAAATTCCACAATGCCAAAGTATAGTTTGACTTATTAAATGCCTTGAATTGTGAGTTATTTTTTGTACAGCAGTTATACAAGTTAAGGTTATAGCATCAGAAAAGCTATATTTATGTAATGTAAAAAAAAAATAAAAAAAATGAAATGTGCAAATAGCAATGTTTAAGATTCAGGGAAGGATGAGGCGGGAACCAGCAAACATTCAACAATTTTATTAATAAAGTAAAAGAAATATAAAAACAAAAGGATCCGCCAGCAGCCCCTTCACAGATGACTGCTAGCTACACAAAACACAACATAAAATCAGGCCTGTTCCTCTCTCAATCTGCGAGAGATGCGAGACCACAGGTGACGTTCATTATCAGTCACGCCACCGGCCTCACCCCATTCTCTCACGTCCCTCAGCCTCGTCCTGCTCGCCACAGATCAATCATAGGATAAATTCATAAATATACAACAACAAAAAAATAAATATAAAGGGTAAAAAATGTCATGACTGACTAAACTGCAGTAATGGCAATGCTACTCAAATAACTTAACATTTGTGTTGGATATAGGCAATTCTTTAAAGGAGTAGTTCACTTTTAAAAAAACTTTTGCTGATAATTTACTCACCCCCATGTCATCCAAGATGTCCATGTCTTTCTTTCTTTAGTCGAAAAGAAATTAAGGTTTTTGATGAAAACGTTCCAGGATTTTTCTCCATATAATGGAATTCAGACGGTTCAAGTTGCAAAAGAAAGTACAAATTGCAAACTTGTTCAAAGGGCTTTAAACGATTCCAGACGACGAATAAGAGTGTTATCAAGCGAAACGATCGCCAATTTAAAAAAAAAATAAATAACACAGTTTAAGTTTTATAAGCTCAAACGCTCGTCTTGCTCTGTTCTCTGGTGCACGTTCGTGACTCTCCTGTTCGAAATCGTTCAACAAAATTAACAAATCTTTTTCCGAATCAATTCGTTCGTTTCTTTCGCCGAACGAACCAAATGACTCGGAAATAGATTTGTTCATTTTGATGAACGAGTTCGAACAGAAGTGCGTTACAGAACAGAGCAAGGCGAGCGTTTGAGCTTATAAAACTTAAACTTTCTTATTTATTCATAAAACGAGCGATCGTTTCGCTTGATTCATCGTCTGGAATCGTTTAAAGCCCTTTGAACAAGTTTGCAGTTTGCACTGAAACTGTCTTTTGGACCTTGAACCGTTTGGTTCCCATTGAATTCCATTATATGGAGAAAAATCCTGGAACGTTTTCATCAAAAACCTTAATTTCTTTTCGACTGAAGAAAGAAAGACATGGACGTCTTGGATGACTCGGGGGTGAGTAAATTATCAGCAAAAGTTTTTTCACAACTCCTTTAAAGAAATAATCACGATTATGACATAAGTTGCTGCATCTGTGTTGATTACGGTAGTGAAAAACCAGATTGTCCCACTGGCTTCTTTTGAGTCACGGGCCCCTAATCATTTAAACAGATTGATCTCTTTCTTCTTATAGCTGGTGGGCGTCCAGGTAAACTATGTCTGCCTTCGTATCGCTCGGTAGAGGAGATTCTACTACATTGTGGAATGGTTGTGAATTCTCATGTGAATTTTAAGGCTTTGTTTCACCGTGAAACTCTTTCCACACTCAGAGCAGACGAAGGGCTTCTCTCCAGTGTGAACTCTCATGTGACTTTGAAGGGGTCCTCGTTGCATGAACCTCTTTCCACACTCAGCGCAGGAGAACGGCTTCTCTCCGGTGTGACTTCTCATGTGTCTATCAAGGCTTTGTTTCACTGGGAAACCCTTTCCACACTCAGAGCAGACGAACGGCTTCTCTCCGGTGTGACTTCTCATGTGATTTTGAAGGTGTCCTTGTTGCATGAAACTCTTTCCACACTCACAGCAGGCGAACGGCTTCTCTCCGGTGTGAGTTCTCATGTGCGTCTCAAGGCTTTGTTTCACCGTGAACCTCAATACACAATAAGGACAGGTGAAAGGTTTCTCTCCGCTGTGGATTCTCATGTGTCGCTCAAGGCTGCTGTTCACTGTGAAACTCTTTCCACACTCAGAGCAGATGAAAAGCTTGTCTCCGGTGTGAGTGCTCATGTGATTCTTAAGGCTCCTTCTCGTTGTGAAACTCTTCCCACACTGAGAACAGACGAACGGCTTCTCTCCGGTGTGACTTCTCATGTGTCTCTCAAGGAAATGTTTCACCGTGAAACCCTTCATACAATAAGAGCAGACGAAAGGCTTCTGTCCGGTGTGAACGTTCATGTGAATTTGAAGTTGTCCTTGTTGCACGAAACTCCTTCCGCACAGAGAGCAGGAAAACGGCTTCTCGCCGGTGTGAATTCGTTTGTGGATCTTAAGGTTACCCTTCACTGTGAATCTCTTTCCGCATTGAGAGCATGAGAACGGCTTCTCTCCGGTGTGAATCCTCATGTGACATCTCAGCTGTCCTTGTTGCTTGAAACGTTTTCCACATTGAGGGCAGGAGAACGGTTTCTCTCCGGTGTGGATTCTGGTGTGAATTATTAGTTGTCGTTGATCCATGAAACTCCTTCCACACTCAGAGCAGGAGAAAGGCTTCACTCCGGAGTGAATCCTCATGTGACTCTCGAGGTGTTGTTTTACCGTGTAACTCCTTGCACATTGAGTGCAGGCGAAAGGTTTCTCTCCCGTGTGAAGGCTCATGTGTCTCTTAAGGCTCCGGTTAACTCTGAAACTCTTTCCACATTGAGGGCAGGTAAAAGGTTTCTCTCCGGTGTGGATTCTCATGTGAATTTTAAGCTTTTGCACCTCTATGAAGCCCATGCCACACTCGGAGCAGGTGAACGGCTTGTCCCCAGTGTGAATTCGCACGTGTCGCTCGAGGCTTTGTTTAAAAATGAAACTCTTTCCACACTGAGAGCAGATGAAAGGTTGCTCTCCGGTGTGTATTCTCGTGTGAGTATTGAGCTGTTGTTTTTCTATGAAGCCCATCCCACACTCGGAGCAGATGAACGGCTTCTCTCCGGTGTGAATTCTAATGTGTCGCTCAAGGCTTTGTTTCAATGTGAAACTCTTTTCGCACTGAGGGCACGTGAACGGCTTCACTCCGGTGTGAATTCTCATGTGACTCTCGAGGCTTTGCTTCACTGTGAAACTCTTTCCACACTCGGAGCAGGAGAACGGCTTCTCTCCGGTGTGAACTCTCATGTGACGTTTCCGCTGTCCGGGTTGTGTGAAACTCTTTCCACATTGATGGCATTTGAAAGGCTTCTCCCCGGTGTGAATTCTGGTGTGAATTATTAGTTGTCGTTGATCCATGAAACTCCTTCCACACTCGGAGCAGGAGTAAGGCTTCTCTCCGGTGTGAATTTTCATGTGACGCGTCAGCTGACCTTGTTGCGTGAAACTCTTTCCGCACTGAGAGCATGTGCAAGGCTTCTCCCCGGTGTGAATCCTCACGTGAATAATAAGCTTGTGTTTTTCTATGAAGTTCATTCCACACTCGGAGCAGGAGAAAGGCTTCTCTCCCGTGTGGATTTTCATGTGACGCGTCAGCTGACCTTGCTGTGTGAAACACTTTCCGCACTGAGAGCAGGTGAACCGCTTTTCTCCAGTGTGAATTCTCATGTGCTTCTTTAGACTTACTTGTTCGGTGAAACACACACCACTTTGAGGGCAAGTGACAGAATCTTCTTTCAGTTCCTTCAGATCTAAAACAAACATTTAAAAAGCGATGTTAAAAGTCAATTTAAAGAGCCCCTATCATGGATTTTTGAAAATGACTGTTCATATGGTGTGGAATATAGCTCTAAGGGAATGAAAACATCCTGCAAAGATTTATATCGTAAAGTGCACCGTATATAAAGTTATTGTCTTTCAAAAGTGAGAGTCGACTCTGAGTCTATGAAATGAATTGTTTTTGAAACGAGTCATTAGCTGGTTCGTCGTAGGGCTGTCGCGGTAACCGCAATATTGTAGTACCGCGCTTCTGACAAGTCAACCGCAGAGGATTGCACGTAACCGCGATATTCACGTTTTTTTTTTATAAGGCTATACCCTTCTTGTTTTGAACTTAATGCATGTCTATTGAGTGTTAAACACGTTCATAATGATAACAAGACTGTTTATCATGGTGATGCGTAGCCTACAGGCTTCACACAGACAGTGAATGAGAGAGATCGGCAGAGCGCGTGCAATTGCGTCTGTCTTTGAAGTCGTGAAAAGCTTGTCGTGTCAAAGGGAAGCGAAATATTTGTCGCATCATCATTAACGTTCTCTTTACGGGTATTTTCCAATAAATGCGCGTCAGCAGCAGCGCTGGTCAGCATCCCACAGCACAAGGAAGACACGGGGAAATAAAATCAGTGAGTCACGCATTGAATCAATGCTATATGGGTCTCTAATAAGTGAAGCATCAGCTTCAGCGTTGCCCATGCGACGCATTGCTGCTCAGCTGAGCCTTGAAAAGTTGAACCTCAAAATTAAAAATAATTAACATCGTGTTTCTTTACATCTCTTTTAATGAATCAGCTTTTTTTTAAACGTGTTCGTTGAATGAACGGTTCAATGACTCGGTCAAAGTCCGTTGTCATAACAATATGCGCGCTGAGTGAAAGTCTTTCAATGCGCATATACTGTAGACGCTGTTTAGTTTCGGTTACATTGGTTACTGAAAATGTCCTCGTTTTTGTCCACATCGTAAGCTTTATTTATATAGCAACAAATACATATAAATTAAATACATAAATAAATGGCGGTAATACCACATATCGCGCTATTGAGCCACTCAAAATTACCGCAAGGGAAATTCCATAACCGCGACAGCCCAAGTTCGTCGTGACGTAGATACATACTGGCCGCGCCCAGTTACTGCGCGCGCAGACGGAAGTGTAAACTTGAAGTGTACACATTCAAATACTTCATCATAGCATCATGTCGAGAAGACGCTGTGTTCTACAATGCAAAGATAGTTCAGCCACTTTGTTTTCATTTACCAGGGACGAGCATGTGAAGAATCGGTGGTTAGAGTTCATATTTGCAACGATACCACAACATATAGCCCGATTGTGTTCTCATCATTTTAATTAATCGTTCAAAAACATAAATTAATTCAAATCATGTGGATTCGCAGGAGGGCTCAGTAACTTACTTACCCAGTGATATTGGATCAGCTTCCTCCTTCGAATCACAACCTGTAAGTATTACTAATAATTGTTGCGTCAGGGCGCGAGGCAGTATGTGTGTGCGCGTGTATCTGTGTGTGTGTAAGTTACGCTCAGCGCAGCTTCTAGGTCTCCAATGTAAATTTTTTTTAAATATGTGAAATGTTTGTCGCTGTTATTGGAGTTGTCATAAAGAATAGAGCGTCTTGTAGTACTGCAGTGCTTTATCAATATGTTTATGCGTTATGCTAACAAACAACTGACTGGGTCTGTCATCAGACCAACCACAATGAACCACAAGGCTGCTGTTATCAATAACATAAACATAACTCAGAGTCAGAGATTAGACTCTAAGTTAGTTTGGTGATTCAGGTCAAATGATTATTATGTGAAAACATAACCAACACCACCTGATCACATTTTCTCTTTGCTTGTCTGGCTGATACAACTTACAACAGCCCAAACAAAATCTAATATTTAAAACTCAAGGGACAAAAGCCAAAGTAAAGCAAACATTGATCTTTATAATGTTGCCTTAAAACTCTGATTTTCTCCTTTGGTGATTCTGCTTGTTAACATCAGTATGGTCAATTATCACTAAATTAATCACTTAATTATCTCATTAACTTTAATGTGAACACTTTTCAGTGTTCATTAAACACTCATATTTTAACACTCTTGAGTGTGGTCTCTCAAATCAACCCCCAGGATTGTTAATTTAACAGTTGATGTTTTGCTGTGTAGGCCTGTGGACATTTGAACGTCACCTATTTAGGCTTAAATCATTTTGATAAACGAGGCGATTTATTAATCATTCACGATTAACAATGAACAGAATTAACAAATGATTTTATTTGTTACATTGTAAGTGACAAATAACAAACTTACTCTGTCTTTTATTCTTCCACTCTTGCATATGTGTTGTCTGACAGGTTTTCGTCTTCACATCTGGTGTGTGTGTAACGTTAGTCTGGTTGTTTTCAGGCTGCTCCATCTTTATCACTAGGAAATGTTCGATGCAGCTTATTTCATCAGTCTCCATCAGTCAGGTTTCATTCCCTCTGTTCTCTAACAGATATTACCAAAATTGATTTGGTTTGAAATCAGTGATTTGGCGTTCAAAACGCTGCTTGAATAAGCTTCGAGACGTTTGCGAATCCATGGCTTGGAGAGCTCGTCAAACTGGCCAAGTCACGTGATCGTTACGTCATACACTGGGTATTCACCGCTAGGGGGCGTTAATCTCCAGAACCAGAGCCATATTAGAAGAACTGAACCCATGAACCAGTGTCTGGATTGATATGAATTTACCTGATGTCGGTTCAGTTTTATAATTTAGGTTCTTACCTGCAAATATGTATGCAGAAGGGGCTATAGTGTTGACTAACAGGAGATTAAAAAATTAAATTGGTGTCCTCATTTTGCTAATAAACTGTTTATGGTTCACACACCTCTGTGAGTATGCTATCCTTACACATATAATGGAATTAGAACACTGTAATTTTATTTTAAGTCTATCTTTGTAAAACATGACACTAAAATAAGCTTGAAATATTTCTAAGAAATTGGAACAGCCTCACATTGGCATCAGTATAAAAGCAACTGGTATTGTTTTAGTGAGTATTTTCTTTTTCCAAAAGATCTCTCAAATCAAGGAGTTCCAGATACCAAAAAGCAAATTTTATTGTTTCAACAAAGCCTGTGCCAGTTAAACATCTAACAATCTCAATTGCAGTTGTCTCTTTACACTTTCTGCACACAGGTACTACTTTCCACTTACTGTATATAGTTTATGGATATGATGAGACATGCACAGTTGAGTGACACACAGTACACAATTTCCTGTGAAAACCCTTGCGCCAGGTCTAAAATATAGACCCTTGTTTGTTTGAGTTGCGCACGCTTCATCAGGTGATCTGATGGTGTTGGTTGTTTTAACATAATCATTAATTGACCTGAATTGCTGAACTCTTCAAGAGACTCGTTGAAAGACTCGATATCAAGCTTTTTTATGTTGAAACTCTTTCCACACTTGTAGCATTTCCATTCTCTCCAGTGTGAATTCGGATGTGACATTCAAGGTTGACTTCTTTTGTTGTTGACTTCTTGACCGGCTTATTTCCGGTGTGAATCCTCATGTGTCTCTCAAGGTTTTGTTTCACTGTGAAACCCTTTTCACACTCAGAGCAGGTAAAAGGCTTCACTCCGGTGTGACTCCACATGTGTCTCTCAAGCTTTTGTTTCATGTTGAAGCTCAGTCCACACTCGTAGCAGGTGAAAGGCTTCTCTTCAGTGTGGAGAATCATGTGACATTTAAGGTGGTTTTGTTGTGTGAAACTCTTTCCACACTGAGAGCAGGTGAAGGGTTTCTCTCCGGTGTGAATCCTCATGTGAATATGAAGTTTTTTCTTCTCTGTGAAACTCTTTTCGCACTGAGGGCACGTGAAAGGCTTCTCTCCAGTGTGGATTCTCATGTGACTGTCAAGGTTTTGTTTTACAGTGAATCTCTTTCCACACTGAAGGCAGGCGAACGGCTTCTCTCCGGTGTGACTTCTCGTGTGAATCTCAAGGCTTTGCTTCATTGTGTAACTCTTTCCGCACTGAGAACAGGTGAACGGCTTCTCTCCGGTGTGAATCCTCATGTGACATTTAAGGTTTTGTTTCTCTGTGAAACTCTTTCCACACTGAGGGCAGGTGAAAGGCTTATCTCCCGTGTGAATTTTAATGTGGCTATCAAGGTTTTGTTTCACAGTGAAACTCCTTCCACACTCAGAGCAGATGAACGGTTTCTCTCCGGTGTGATTTCTCATGTGAATATCAAGGTTTTGCTTCATGTTGAAACTTTTGCCACACTGAGAGCATGTGAACGGCTTCTCTCCGGTGTGGATTCTCATGTGAATATAAAGTTTTTTTTTCTCAGCGAAACTCTTTTCACACTGAGAGCATGTGAACGGTTTCTCTCCGGTGTGAATTCTCACATGAAAATTAAGTGTAGTTTTCGCTGCGAAACTCTTTCCACACTGAGGGCACGTGAAAGGCTTCTCTCCGGTGTGGATTCTCATGTGAACTTCAAGGCTTTGTTTCACTGTAAAACTCTTTCCACACTGGACACAGGTGAACGGCTTCTCTCCGGCGTGGATTCTCATGTGAACTTCAAGGCTTTGTTTCACTGTAAAACTCTTTCCACACTGGACACAGGTGAACGGCTTCTCTCCGGCGTGGATTCTCATGTGTTTTTCGAGGCTCGCTTGCTTGGTGAAACATATCCCACATTGATGGCAAGTGAAATAACCTTCTTTCAGTTCTTGCAGACCTAAAATAATCATAAACAAAAGCAAAACGTGAGCTTAGAATTATAAGGTTATATCTCAACTTTTAGTCAAAATTTAGTTTTTGACATAATCTGATCCATTAGGTGTTTATTAATGCCTGTGTGGTGTTATTTTTGTAAAAAAAGAAAAAAAAAAGATTAATAGATAAAGCTATAATAGAAGATTATACTACAGAACAGTTTTGCCAGCTGGGATGTAAAAACTTTGATGCTCAATATCTCAGAACTACCCTAAACGGAGATAGAACCTTATAATTCTAAGCTCACAAAAAGTCAAAAATCAATTCAAGGACAATAAAAGTGAGAGCACCAGATGTCATTGTTTTATCTTTGACATACTAAAGGTTGAATCTTTCATTCTCAAGTTCTTGCTATTAAATCTGGTATGGCTAATACAAGGGTATTATCTTTTATATGCACTTTGCTATAGCCTTTTCCTATTAATAGACACTGTTAGGCTCAAGTTTCCCCTGGTACTGACATCCATCTTATCTGTCTAAGGCTGCAAGATATTAGAAAAAAATGATTTGGAAAATTTAGTTTTTCCTGTGATATATATACTGCGCTGTAAAAAAACTTGCAAATGACTTCATACACTGACACACATTTGAGCTTCAGCAAGAACCAATGATTTTCATTCTTGTGTTGCCATTTGATATACTCGCAGATTGCGATTTTCACTCGCATTTGACAATTGGCGAATGTAAACTTTAGGCCCTGGGTACGTATCCACAGCTTTGTGAAAATTAACATTATGTGTGTTGTGCCTGCATTAAGCTGATTTCCCCTTTCTTCATTCAGTAAAATTAATGAATCATCTAAATTATCAAAACATATAAACACTTAATTAATCTAAAAATATATTTTTTTATACAGCTATTGGATTCTTTGGTTGAAATTTTAGTTAAATAATGTAAAATAAAAAAATCGTTTGTCTGAAAAATCCCTACACTCTATAAAATGCTGGGACTGGGTTAATTATGGGTTGCTTGCGCTGGGTAATTTGATAACACGAACTGGATTATTATTTTAATCCCTGGGTTGTTTTTTGGGATAGCACTGGGTCAGTCAGGTATTTCATTTAAAATAAAAGAAAAATGCTGTTATATATATCAGGACCAGTTTATAGGCTACGATATTTTTATTCAATGGCAAGTCAGTCTTTTACAGTCAAACACATAATTACAATCAAAAAGCATTTTTAGTAAACGTTGCAGGATGTAACAGGAACAGCAAGAGACTTCCCAAGCAGCATATGGGAATCTGTGGGCAGAAAACTGGTATCAGTAGGCTATTCCAGGTCATTAAATGCCAATCTTATATATTCATGTTTGTAAAATCACATTAAAAATAGCTTTACCTTTTGCCAAACTCAAGTGTTAAACGCACTAGAGATCAATAGCGCTCCTGTTGATGCGGCAGCTTTACACATGACAGCGGTGTTTCACACTGACCCAGCGCTGGGTAGTTATGTGAGGGGGTTCATCATTTGTTTTGGCAGAATAAAAAATATTACGAATAACCCAATACAATGACCCAACAGACTAAAACCAGCATTAGTGATAAAAAAAAATAAAAATAAAACAAGAACAAACTTACACGGTCCTTCATTCGTCCATTGCCTTGGTGATGACTGGCGTGTTTTCGTCTTTCCATCTGGTGTGGTCTGGTTGTCTTCATGCAGCTCCATCTTTATCTCCAGTTTATTTTCCAAATCGCTCCATCAACAGTCAGTTATTCTTCTTCTTCTTTGGGAATTAACGGCAGCGTTACTCTACTGCCATCTGGGTTTATTTCCCTAAACGGGCTTTTCTCTCACTGAGGCAGTTACATATGAATTCATGTAGAGGGCGCGTCAGGTCGGTGAGTTGTAGGTGTGTATGTGTGCGTGTGGGTGACATCGCTGTCCGAGGTACTGATCAAAATAAATAAAAAAAAATAAGAAAAATCAATCACCAGTGACGTGTTATAATGTTACAAAATAAAAGCGTTTGTGAGACAATTCTATAATATGCAAGATGAATGTCACTGCAACTTTGCTTTTCATCTCATTGTGTATTTGCACCATCTGTCCAACCTACACTCACCGGCCACTTTATTAGGTACACCTGTCCAACTGCGCGTTAACACTTAATTTCTAAGCAGCCAATCACATGGCGGCAACTCAGTGCATTTAGGCATGTAGACATGGTCAAGACAATCTCCTGCAGTTCAAACCGAGCATCAGTATGGGGAAGAAAGGTGATTTGAGTGACTTTGAACGTGGCATGATTGTTGGTGCCAGAAGGGCTGGTCTGAGTATTTCAGAAACTGCTAATCTACTGGGATTTTCACGCACAACCATATTAGGGTTTACAGAGAATGGTCCGAAAAAGAAAAAACATCCAGTGAGCGGCAGTTCTGTGGGCGGAAATGCCTTGTTGATGCCAGAGGTCAGAGGAGAATGGCCAGACTGGTTCGAGCTGATAAAAGGGCAACAGTGACTCAAATAACCACCCGTTACAACCAAGGTGGGCAGAAGAGCATCTCTGAACGCACAGTACGTCGAACTTTGAGGCGTATGGGCTACAGCAGCAGAAGACCACACCGGGTGCCACTCCTTTCAGCTAAGAACAGGAAACTGAGGCTACAATTTGCACAAGCTCATCGAAATTGGACAATAGAAGATTGGAAAAATGTTGCCTGGTCTGATGAGTCTCGATTTCTGCTGCGACATTCGGATGGTAGGGTCAGAATTTGGCGTCTACAACATGAAAGCATGGATCCATCCTGCCTTGTATCAACGGTTCAGGCTGGTGGTGGTGGTGTCATGGTGTGGGGAATATTTTCTTGGCACTCTTTCGGCCCCTTGGTACCAATTGAGCATCGTTGCAACGCCACAGCCTACCTGAGTATTGTTGCTGACCATGTCCATCCCTTTATGACCACAATGTACCCAACTTCTGATGGCTACTTTCAGCAGGATAATGCGCCATGTCATAAAGCTGGAATCATCTCAGACTTGTTTCTTGAACATGACAATGAGTTCGCTGTACTCAAATGGCCTCCACAGTCACCAGATCTCAATCCAATAGAGCATTTTTGGGATGTGGTGGAACGGGAGATTCGCATCATGGATGTGCAGCCGACAAATCTGCGGCAACTGTGTGATGCCATCATGTCAATATGGACCAAACTCCCTGAGGAATGCTTCCAGCACCTTGTTGAATCTATGCCACGAAGAATTGAGGCAGTTCTGAAGGCAAAAGGGGGTCCAACCCGTTACTAGCATGGGGTACCTAATAATGTGGCCGGTGAGTGTATAAAGGCACCAATGCTGAAATAAAAATACACCCCCGGGTAAAACTGGTCGCATTTCTTTGTGAGATTCAGGATTTACAGTAAATTATCAATTATAAAATCGTTAAATCCTCCTGCTGCGTTTATGTGAAATATCTGTGGTGATTGTGTTTGTGTTAATGATAGTTTATGACGTCAAAGAGAAGCTGTTCCTCACGAGTGCATGATGGACATTCATCTCTTACATCATCATGTGCTAGAAGAGAACAAGGAAGCAGTTTGACAGAAGTTTATTTTTTGGTGCCATGTGAATTTGACAAAAAAAAAAAAAAAAAAAATCAGAGAACTTGCATGCAAATGATTTCAGCTCCTCTGTAATGCATTAATACAGATTCAAACATGCTTGAGGGATATTTGGGACATGCTTGAGTGATATTCATCTGGGTTTGCAGAATCATATTTCCAAAGACTGGAAGAGGAGAGTTTTGCCGTCATTCAGAGGAAGTGAAGAAAGACAGGATGTGTAAAAATAGTAAACTGGCAAAAGATCGTGCAGTTTTTACACTCGGACTGCAGATTGCAGTGAGGTAGGACACACACATGTATTTCAAAATATGTTTCAGCTTTAATAGAGAGATTATTGAATATGTTATATTAAGTTTTATATGCATCTATAAACACGTGTCAGTCACTTTTGTGTAATTGTAACAATCTTTCTCATGTCTTCCAGAATGTTTGGTGTTTTCTCTCTGATTTCTCTGCTTGTGATTCCTGGTGAGTCTGAACCTAATTCTTATTTACACACACACACACACACACACTGAAGAAACCTCCATCTTTCAGGATGTTTAATCTATTTCTGTATTTAAAGACAGTTTAATGTAGTGTTCACAGTTCTGCTAAACTGACACAGAAAGCTTCGATATGCATCACTCATCAAAGACACTTCCTGGAAATACTGGCTATCGGCGCCATTTTGTGTTCATATTCATATGAAGTGAAGTGTAAACACTTCATGAAGTGTTTGTGATCGTCAGTGGCGAGGGAAACACAGACAGGAATCAGACATGAACCCACACCTTGACAGGTGGCATGTTACTGGAATATTTAGGACATAGAGAGCATGAGTGTTTTTTTATTTTATTTTTTTTTAAGCAGCAAAGAAAATACTGAAGTAGAAGAACTGCTTTTGTGTTGTAGAGAAAAATAAAAACACACAGATGGTCAATTTCAGTGTTTTCCTGTTTTATATCTTCCAGAGATTTGCAGTCAGGAATGGAAGGTTCAGTACTCGAGTATGAGCAAATGTGTCCTAAAGGGTTCAACAACACTTTTATCAGGCACTTTTACACACCCAGATCATCTCACTGTGAAAGAGACATTTTGGATCGTAAACCCAGCTAAAGGCCAAGAGTTCATCAATCTGTTGGATCTTCCAGATTACAGAGGCAGAGTTCAGTATTTACCCAATAAAAACCGAACATTCGCTCTCAGACTCAGTAATGTAAGACGAGAGGATGAAGGAATCTACTGCTTCAGAATCATAACAAATGAAGAAAGAGAAAGATATCTGGGTTTTCCTGGGATTGAGCTCAAAGTCACAGGTTCAGTCTAACTAATACTGCACTGATAGATGTTACTCTGTTCTTTCATATAAATATAAAGTGTGTTGTGTGTGATTTCAGAGCTCAGAGTGGAGATTCCTGAAGAGGTCGTTGAGAAAGATTCCCCTGTTTTATTTTGCAAGAGCACCTGTAACCTCTCAAACACAACAGGCTTTATCTGGTATAAAAACAGCGAGTCTTTCTCCGAGTCGAGCGTCGGGAATCGTCTGATTCTGCAGTCGGTCAGCAGGGATGATGCGGGAAACTACAGCTGTGCAGCGAGACATCAGGAACATCTGCCGTCTCCTGCCGTCACTCTCAGCGTCAGATGTAACACACACTTCAGCTTTCAGACAAGTTCAGTCCAGACTCGTGATGAGTAACTTTCAGTGTTTTCCAGATCCTCCTCAGAGTGTCTCAGTGTCCATCAGTCCATCTGGTGTAATAGTGGAGGGAGATTCAGTGACTCTGAAGTGCATCAGTGACTCAAACCCTCCGGCTCTGAACTTCAGCTGGTTTAAGGAGAATGAAACCTCAGCTGTTGGATCTGGACAGAGTTTCAGCATCTCCAGCTTTAACTCCAGTTTCAGTGGACGCTTCTACTGTGAGGCTCAGAATAAATATGGATCTGGGAGATCAGCGTCTGTGTCTTTGTTCGTGTCTGCAGGTATTGACATGTGGCGTTGATCTTCTGCTGGTGTGATTATCAGCCGTGTGAATGATGTTTCTCTTCGCTCAGGTGTCCTGAACACAGGTCTGTTTGCAGCCGCTGGCATCGGGGCGGCGCTCATCGCCGTCTGCGCTGTTGTTGCAGTAATACGAATCCTCAGGTAAGAGCAAAGCGTGACGCAAGTGTTTTTTACTCACTAAGAGAACAGGGACAATTCTAGATCACGCCGACTATTTTTTCCGCCGTTAAACTAGAAAAAGTGGCTTCGGACACGACCTGAGACCTTAGACCATCGTTTAGATTGTTAAAATTGCTGTTAGATTGTTGTTTGTGTTCATGTTCATTTCTTCTTCTCTCACAGGAAACGAGCGACTCCATCAGAAGAGCGAAACCACAGAGCATCACGACACCAGAAAACAGTGAGACAATCTTCTCAAGCTTCTTCTCATGTGTGTCCTGTCAGTTATGAAGGGAGAATTGATTCTCTCATCATTGTGTCGTCAGGTCGAGTCTCCTGAGGACGCCTACATGACCCTTGACCCCAAGTCCAGATGTTCTGAGTACGACACACTGGATGTGAGTTAATCTGCTGTTGTTGTGAAGGTTTGTGAAGGAGATATTATTTGTGATGCATATGTTCACTTCTTGTCTAGAATATGAAGAGATCCTGTGACACGGACGACCCTGAAGATCAGGATTCTACATATTATAACATGGTCAAATGATTAATCTAAGTGGTCATATCATGCCTTTTTATTATTTACTTTTCCCCTTTATAATAGTCAGATTTCCACCCTCTCTACAACGTGATGTCTCCCTAGTTCTTCAAAACACAGTGTATCTATTTTCATCTGACCAGTCACGCCGAACTAGCCATTACACCAACTATGACCTATGATGGATGAGTCTGTTTGATTTAAATAAATTACTTTAAAAGACCATTTGACTCAGTGTATCTTACGCAGTGATGATGTTTAAGAAATCTGCCACAAACCTGCACAGTTAGATTCAGATGACTACACCACCGACCTCAACTACAGTGACACTGGAGACCGGAAGAGGGACGGCATGACAAAGTCTACATCCTAATGCTTGCTGCCCGTGCATTTAAAAACAGAGGCCCTACTTATCCCAATTCTACGGAGACCCCCTAGTCCCACTTTGGCAAAAAAATAATAATTATAACTATCTTGTGGCCTCAAGACAGTAACTCGTGGCCTCAAGATAGAGTTAGTATCTTGAGGCCATGAGATAGTATCTTGAGGCCACGAGTTAGTATCTTGAGGCCACGAGTTACTATCTTGAGGCCACGAGTTACTATCTTGAGGCCACGAGTTAGTATCTTGAGGCCACGAGTTACTATCTTGAGGCCACGAGTTACTATCTTGAGGCCACGAGTTAGTATCTTGAGGCCACGAGTTACTATCTTGAGGCCACAAGTTACTATCTTGAGGCCACGAGTTACTATCTTGAGGCCACGAGTTACTATCTTGAGGCCACGAGTTACTATCTTGAGGCCACGAGTTACTATCTTGAGGCCACGAGTTACTATCTTGAGGCCACGAGTTACTATCTTGAGGCCACGAGTTACTATCTTGAGGCCACGAGTTACTATCTTGAGGCCACGAGTTACTATCTTGAGGCCACGAGTTAGTATCTTGAGGCCACGAGTTACTATCTTGAGGCCATGAGATAGTATCTTGAGGCCATGAGATAGTATCTTGAGGCCACGAGTTAGTATCTTGAGGCCACGAGTTACTATCTTGAGGCCATGAGTTACTATCTTGAGGCCACGAGTTACTATCTTGAGGCCATGAGTTACTATCTTGAGGCCATGAGATAGTATCTTGAGGCCATGAGATAGTATCTTGAGGCCACGAGTTAGTATCTTGAGGCCATGAGATAGTATCTTGAGGCCACGAGATAGTATCTTGAGGCCATGAGGTAGTATCTTGAGGCCATGAGATAGTATCTTGAGGCCACGAGATAGTATCTTGAGGCCACGAGTTAGTATCTTGAGGCCATGAGATAGTATCTTGAGGCCACGAGATAGTATCTTGAGGCCATGAGGTAGTATCTTGAGGCCACGAGTTACTATCTTGAGGCCACGAGTTAGTATCTTGAGGCCACGAGTTACTATCTTGAGGCCACGAGTTACTATCTTGAGGCCACGAGTTACTATCTTGAGGCCACGAGTTACTATCTTGAGGCCACGAGTTAGTATCTTGAGGCCACGAGTTACTATCTTGAGGCCATGAGATAGTATCTTGAGGCCATGAGATAGTATCTTGAGGCCACGAGTTAGTATCTTGAGGCCACGAGTTACTATCTTGAGGCCATGAGTTACTATCTTGAGGCCACGAGTTACTATCTTGAGGCCATGAGTTACTATCTTGAGGCCATGAGATAGTATCTTGAGGCCATGAGATAGTATCTTGAGGCCATGAGATAGTATCTTGAGGCCACGAGTTAGTATCTTGAGGCCACGAGTTACTATCTTGAGGCCACGAGATAGTATCTTGAGGCCACGAGTTACTATCTTGAGGCCACGAGTTAGTATCTTGAGGCCACGAGTTAGTATCTTGAGGCCATGAGGTAGTATCTTGAGGCCACGAGTTACTATCTTGAGGCCACGAGTTACTATCTTGAGGCCACGAGTTACTATCTTGAGGCCATGAGGTAGTATCTTGAGGCCACGAGTTACTATCTTGAGGCTACGAGTTACTATCTTGAGGCCACGAGTTACTATCTTGAGGCTACGAGTTACTATCTTGAGGCCACGAGTTACTATCTTGAGGCCACGAGTTAGTATCTTGAGGCCACGAGTTACTATCTTGAGGCCACGAGTTACTATCTTGAGGCCACGAGTTACTATCTTGAGGCCACGAGTTACTATCTTGAGGCTACGAGTTACTATCTTGAGGCCACGAGTTACTATCTTGAGGCTACGAGTTACTATCTTGAGGCTACGAGTTACTATCTTGAGGCCACGAGTTACTATCTTGAGGCTACGAGTTACTATCTTGAGGCCACGAGTTAGTATCTTGAGGCCACGAGTTACTATCTTGAGGCCACGAGTTACTATCTTGAGGCTACGAGTTACTATCTTGAGGCCACGAGTTACTATCTTGAGGCTACGAGTTACTATCTTGAGGCCACGAGTTACTATCTTGAGGCTACGAGTTACTATCTTGAGGCCACGAGTTACTATCTTGAGGCCACGAGTTAGTATCTTGAGGCCACGAGTTACTATCTTGAGGCCACGAGTTACTATCTTGAGGCCACGAGTTACTATCTTGAGGCCACGAGTTAGTATCTTGAGGCCACGAGTTACTATCTTGAGGCTACGAGTTACTATCTTGAGGCTACGAGTTACTATCTTGAGGCCACGAGTTACTATCTTGAGGCTACGAGTTACTATCTTGAGGCCACGAGTTACTATCTTGAGGCCACGAGTTACTATCTTGAGGCCACGAGTTACTATCTTGAGGCCACGAGTTACTATCTTGAGGCCACGAGTTACTATCTTGAGGCCACGAGTTACTATCTTGAGGCTACGAGTTACTATCTTGAGGCCACGAGTTACTATCTTGAGGCTACGAGTTACTATCTTGAGGCTACGAGTTACTATCTTGAGGCCACGAGTTACTATCTTGAGGCTACGAGTTACTATCTTGAGGCCACGAGTTAGTATCTTGAGGCCACGAGTTACTATCTTGAGGCCACGAGTTACTATCTTGAGGCTACGAGTTACTATCTTGAGGCCACGAGTTACTATCTTGAGGCTACGAGTTACTATCTTGAGGCCACGAGTTACTATCTTGAGGCTACGAGTTACTATCTTGAGGCCACGAGTTACTATCTTGAGGCCACGAGTTACTATCTTGAGGCCACGAGTTACTATCTTGAGGCCACGAGTTACTATCTTGAGGCCACGAGTTAGTATCTTGAGGCCACGAGTTACTATCTTGAGGCTACGAGTTACTATCTTGAGGCTACGAGTTACTATCTTGAGGCCACGAGTTACTATCTTGAGGCTACGAGTTACTATCTTGAGGCCACGAGTTACTATCTTGAGGCCACGAGTTACTATCTTGAGGCCACGAGTTACTATCTTGAGGCCACGAGTTACTATCTTGAGGCCACGAGTTACTATCTTGAGGCTACGAGTTACTATCTTGAGGCCACGAGTTACTATCTTGAGGCTACGAGTTACTATCTTGAGGCTACGAGTTACTATCTTGAGGCCACGAGTTACTATCTTGAGGCTACGAGTTACTATCTTGAGGCCACGAGTTACTATCTTGAGGCCACGAGTTACTATCTTGAGGCCACGAGTTACTATCTTGAGGCCACGAGTTACTATCTTGAGGCCACGAGTTACTATCTTGAGGCCACGAGTTACTATCTTGAGGCCACGAGTTACTATCTTGAGGCCACGAGTTACTATCTTGAGGCCACGAGTTACTATCTTGAGGCCATGAGATAGTATCTTGAGGCCACGAGTTACAATCTTGAGGCCACGATTTACTATCTTGAGGCCACGATTTGCTATCTTGATGCCACGGGTTAATATCTTGAGGCCACGAGATAGTTATAATTAATTTTTTTTGCCAAACTGGGACTAGGGGGGGGCTCCGTACAATTCTCTTAAAGGTGTCAAATTGAATTTCCCATAAAAAAAATAATAATTTATCTCATAATTTCATAATTCAATCCTCAACCACCACCAATGTGGAGCTCCACCCGGATGAGGCGACGGCAGCCATATTGCGCCAGAACGCCCACCACACCAGCTTTCTAATTATATAAAATATTGACTACATCTCTCTCCTCTAATAGCTGGTAAGGTTTCTGATACACTATGACTGCAGTAACTTAATTCTGATGGATGCTGCACACAGGCGGAGGAAGAGATTCCCCCACTCTGTTTCTTTTCAGTATGAATTCTCACGTGACGTTTAAGGTGTCCATGTTGCGTGAAGCTCTTCGCACACTGGGGGCAGATGAAAAGCTTTTCACCAGTGTGAGTCCTCATGTGTCTCTCAAGGCCTCGTTTTACTGTAAAACTCATTCCACACTCTGAGCAGCTGTAAGACTTCTCTCTAATGTGACTTCTCATGTGACTCTCAAGGCTTTGCTTCACTGTGAAACGCTTTCCACAATCAGAGCAGATGAAAGGCTTCTCTCCGGTGTGAATTCTCATGTGAATCTCAAGGCCATATTTCACTGCAAAACTCTTTCCACACTCGGAGCAGGTGAAAGGCTTTGCTCCAATGTGAAGTTTCATGTGTCTCCCAAGGTTGTTTTTCATTGCGAAACTGTTCCCACATTGAGGGCAGACGAAAGGCTTCTCTCCAGTGTGAATTCTAATGTGATACTCGAGGTTTCGTTTTACAGCGAAACTCTTTCCACATTGAGGGCAGGTGAACGGCTTTTCTCCAGTGTGAATGGTCATGTGATTATCAAGGCTTTGTTTCACTGTGAATCTCTTTCCACACTTGGGGCAGGAGAATGGCCTCACTCCAGTGTGAATTCTCATGTGATTTTCAAGGTTTTGTTTTACTGTAAAACTCTTTCCACATTGAGGGCAGCTGAAAGGCTTCTCTCCAGTGTGATCGCTCATGTGACTGTCAAGGCTTCGTTTCAATCTGAATCTCTTTCCACATTGAGAGCAGGTGAACGGCTTCTCTCCGGTGTGTGTTCTTATGTGACGTTTAAGGTATTCTTGTAGCGAGAAGCTCATCTCACACTGAGGGCAGGTGAAAGGCTTCTCTCCAGTGTGAATTTTAATGTGGATTTTAAGGCTTTGTTTGGCTGTGAAACTCTTTCCACACTCTGAGCAGTTGAAAGGGTTTTCTCCGGTGTGACTTCTGATGTGAACATCAAGGCTTTGTTTCAATCTGAAACTCATTCCACACTGAGGGCAGGTGAACGGTTTCTCTCCAGTGTGGATTCTCATGTGCTGCTTAAGGCTTCCTTGTTTTGTAAAACGTTTTCCACAATGATGGCAAGTGATATTATCTTTCTTCGGTTCATTCCGATCTAAAATAAACATTGAAAAAACTCATTTCAAGGACAATACATTTGAAAGAGCCAATAGCCAAAGTAACAGATCTGCAACACCAACATGACATCATGACTTTTGCGTAAACATACACGCCACTGTCAAGTCGAGTGGCATGTTATCTATACGCATTTCGAGCTAGATCGCAATTCTCGCGCATGCGTCGTGGAAATCTCTTGAACTCTCATCTCAGGCCTACAAGGAAGAAAAGGACTAGTCGAATAAAGTCGTTAATTTTTTTGTTTGTTTTTTCGCACAAAAAGTATTCTCGTCACTTAAAAAACTTATACTTGAGCCACTGTTGTCACATGGATATTTAAAAAAATTTTCAATGACTTTTTCTTTATTTCTATAAAAAAATCAAAACAACAGTTCGCCACGGAGGCCAGATAATGTAATTGTGTACAGCTGAACACTCTGTAGCAAAAACTACCGCAGAAAGCCTAATGTGACAGTCTTGGACAAACAAATGGTTAAATCTGTCATTCTAATGTTCTTGCAATTAAATCTGACAAGACTTATACAAGGTTATTATCTTTTAGATAAACTCTGCAACAGCATTTCTCTCTATTAGATACACTGTTACCCCATTTATCGGCTACTACCAAAATCCAACTCACTTGTTTGTCAATAAACTGGATCCAAAATATATATGATTTATTTGTAGATGGTGCCCTTAAGAATAACGGCATTATCCACATAGAGTTTATGTATTGTTCTCAATTTTTTGATTACAATTTTTTTTTACTTCTTGTTGCTATGCAGATTTATAACTATATAAACTATATTATGTTGTGTGAATTTTATGTCAATATAGGGGTAAGATTATAAAATATGTTATGCTTGCAGAGTGTTAGGATTTTTACACACACACAAAGGAGTTATCAATTATCCAAGCATCTAAAAAGAGCTTTTTCTGCTGCACATGCATTCATGGTTTCAGACAGCTAATTTAAGTAACGTATTTCCTCTTACTAATCATCAAAATAAGTTATTGTTGTGGTCAACTGAACATCGGAAGAAACAACACCTTTCTAGCCTTTACATGCATAAATAATTGGACACACTTGAATGTATTAGTCACGAACAAACATTAACAGAATTAACACGTTATTTTTTAACATATTTGAGTCTTTGTAACTAACAAATAACCAACTTACACAGTACTTTATCGTTCTGGTGAAGGCTAGGCGACTGGCAGGTTTTCGTCTTGACATCTGGTACCTGTGTGGTCTGGTTGTTTTCATGCTGCTCCATCTTTATCGATCAAGATAGCTCTCCATCAGTCAGTTTTGATTCACTCTTTTCTCTAATCGAGATTCTACAACCACAGCTGGCTTGCTTTAAAATAATAACAGCTGTAATATAGTCCTGGGCGCTTTAAAAACATTGTTTCGTGAAGGTCCGAAACGAAACCTGTCCTATGTTTCGAATCAGTGATTCGGAGCGCGAATCAAACTTACCATGTCACGTGATCTCAGAAACGAACGAGGCTTCGTGACGTCATGTATACTGTTTTTTTTGAGAGACCGTTGATCTGATGAAAACGCCGGTGTAAAAATTGAGGTAAATAAACTTTTATACATATATTAGTTATAAATTAGTTCTATTCAGAGATGGAGACTGCATATGTGGAAGTGAGTGACACTGACCAGCACCGTTTGTTGATAATGCTAAGAAAAATAGCTGAATAATACTTGATATTCAGCCGAGACTGTAAGGCTGTGAAGTGAAAAATTACATCAGACGCCAACGAGAACAAATGCGGATATCCACACACACTCATTGCTAATAAACTGGATGCAATTTAAAATTCTAATAAATGAACAAGACTCCCAAAGTACTTATTAAATGTAATTCGACGTAAGTGTTTATCAATATTTTTTGCTTTAATACAGACAAGTTTTTAAATATTTTTTATCTATATTGATTACAGTGTCTGAGAATTTGGGAATTTTCACACTCCCACATTATTTATGCACATAAAAGATAGAGTTTTAAAATCAAACCTTTTAAAAGAGAACACAGCAAAATCCCCAATGTTAAATCAACACTGCTCAGTGCATGGTCCTAACCCTAAGTGTAATGATTTTCAAAAACGGTCTGCAATGTATATAAAAATTCAGAATGTCTGCTCTGTGTCAAGAAAGGTTAAAGTTATTTATTAAAAACAAATTACAACTTTTGGTCAGGGATAACATTAAAGAACCATTCTTTTTTTATTTTTTACTATGAAAACTACTATACCTGAACACCTTTGTAACAAACTATTACAAAGACCAAAATAGCACTTAAAATGCTAAGAGTCAAACTGTTCAACTATAGGAAACACTGATCACAATAATGGTGACCAAACATTTAAAAATATCGATATCTAAACCTCCGTTCATAGATATCTGACAGAAATAAAGTAATTCTAGTTAGTCATAAAGCTGGTGATGCTGTTTGTGGAGTTGTTTAATCCCCATTTGCTGAGAATGAGATCTTCACAGATTTAATGTCTTCAGTCGGTGGAGAGAAACTGCAGAACCTGATGAGTTTTTTGACATACGTGTGAGCATTTATTCATCTCACTGGCACAAAAACAGATTCAGTATTCTTCAAAATGGATGAAAACAGTTTGTTTTTATTGCACTTTGTTGAACTTTCTTCTCTTCACAAACAATTATACTGCAATCTAGTACAGGTGAAAGGCTAAAACCACTTAAAAAAAACAAACAAGCAAGCCCAGCCCAGGTGAGAAAAAGTAACAGAACATTACTTTCCGTAAAAAAGTAACTAAAAGTAATTTTTAGGGAGTAAAGCAATATTGTAATGCACTGCATTACTTTTTAAAAAGATATTCTAGATATACTTTTGTCACAGATATTCTTGAGATACCAATGAATTTTCTCTTCTAAAATGTCTTCAAACATATTGTATGTATTGATGTATTATGTGGCAAAAAATGAATGCGTCTAAACAGAAATATGCATGTTCTTCACGTTCATGTTCTTATAGCAAAAACTGTCATAGTAGTTCTGCTTTACATGTCTAATCAACTGTGATTTCTCATGTGAATATTACGGTTGTATTTCACTGTGAAACCCTTTCCACATTGAGAACAGATGAAGGGCTTCACTCCAGTGTGATCTTATGTGATGTTTTAGCTGTCCTTGACCTTGTTCTGCGAAACTCTTTCCACTCTGAGAGCGAGTGAAGGGCTTCACTACAGCGTAAACGCTCATGACGTTGAAGTTGTCCTTTTTGTGTGAAACTCTTTCCACACTTAGCACAGATAAAGGGCTTCTCTCCAGTGTGAATTCTCATGTGACAGTCAAGGTTTCCTTTCACTGCGAATCTCTTTCCACACTGAAGGCAGGCGAATGACTTCTCTCCACTGTGAACTCTCATGTGAATCTCTAGGTTTTTCTTCATTTTAAAACTCTTTCCACACAGAAAACAAGAGAACGGCTTCTCTCCGGTGTGAATTTTCATGTGATTCTCAAGGTTTTGTTTCACTGTGAATCTCTTTCCACACTGAGAACAGGAGAACGGCTTCTCTCCGGTGTGAACTCTCATGTGTGTCTCAAGGTTTCCTTTCGCTGCGAATCTCTTTTCGCACTGAGTGCAGTTGAACGGCTTCTCTCCGGTGTGACTTCTCATGTGAATTGTAAGGTTTCCTTTCGCTTTGAAACTCTTTCCACACAGAGAACAGGAGAACGGCTTCTCTCCTTTGTGACTTCTCATGTGAAATTTTAGGTTTTGCTTCATTTTAAAACTCTTTCCACACAGAATACATTTGAACTGCTTCTTTCCGGTGTGATTTTTAACGTGATTCTCAAGGTTTCCTTTCGTTGTGAATCTCTTTCCGCACTGAGTGCAGTTGAACGGCTTCTCTCCGGTGTGATTTCTCATGTGAATTTCAAGGTTTCCTTTCGCTTTGAAACTCTTTCCACACAGAAAACAGATGAACGGCTTCTCTCCGGTGTGATTTCTCACGTGATTCTCAAGGTTTCCTTTCGTTGTGAAATTTTTTCCACATTGAGTGCAGTTGAATGGCTTCTCTCCGGTGTGAATTCGGATGTGATTATTCAGGTTTCCTTTCACTGTGAATCTCTTTCCACACTGATGGCAGGCGAACGGCTTCTCTCCGGTGTGACTTCTCATGTGAATTTCAAGTCCATGTTTGGTTGTGAAACACTTTCCACACTGAGGGCAGGTGAACGGCTTCTCTCCGGTGTGAATCCTAATGTGCTGAATAAAGCTTGCTTGCTCTGTGAAAAGCATCCCACATTGAAGGCAAATGACAGAATCTTCTTTCGGATCTAAAATGAAAATCAATGTCAAAATCAGTCCAAGCACAATAAAGGTGTGAGGGTTAGATACCAGATTGAATGGCAATAACACGAGAATTACATATTTCAACTTTATTATGTCAAAGACACAAAGTTAGTTTTATTTTCTGATGCACTTTTCGTATAGTTTGCTCTCTGGAGAAGTGTTCGGTCTTTCCACTATCACATTTCGCCATGTAAATAGCGAATCCGCTATGGTGTGAACGCAACTGGCTTTTAAAAGGGAATGGGAGATGAGATTATGGTTGGTTTATTTCACGTTACGCCCAAAACAGACCAACGATTCATTTAGGGAATATGGACAACCCCTTTATCCACAAAGATAAGCTGATTTGGTGGAACAAATATAAAATAGAATATCGCATCGTGTCCTTGCTCGATTACTCGGGCAACCCTAATCTTCAGAACAAAAATTAAGACACTTTTGATGAAATTAGAGAGGTTTCTGAGCCAGCCATACGCAGCAACATTATTAACACATTAGAGACCCAGAAAGATAGTAAAGACATGGTTAAAATAGTGCACAAAAATAAAAAAATAAAAATAAAGACTTTATTGACAATCTCTTCTCTTTCATGTCAGTCTCTGACGCTATTTGTGTAGTAAGGCCATGTGTCCACCAAAGTGGTTTTCCACGCGTCTGGCGTATGTTTTCAATTGTTTTCAATGGGATCGCCACGTTTTTTTAAACGCCATGAGCGTAACAAGGCGCTGAGCGTTTTTTTTTTTCACGCTGAAGCACCGAGCGCCCAGCGTTTTTTACTGGTCGCAGAGAGTTGAAAAATTTTCAACTTTGGAAAAAATGCAGCGCTCATCACGGTCACTTCTAACCCAGCCATCCAATCACAGTGGAGGAGGGGCGGGACTAAACCACACTGACCAACTGTCACAACATTCTTTCTGTACAACGACAACAACCAGCAGAGCTAACCGAACAAAATGGATGAAAACATTTTTTTTAGTATGAAACAAATTATCTGCGAAATCGGTTACAAGTAAACTGTGCTGCGGATATTCTGTATCATAGCAACGAAACGTCTCAACGGAAAAGGCAGAGCGTCTGGCGTTTTCAGCAGAGCATTTGCGTTTTCAGCTGACTAAAAACGCTTTGGTGGACACATGGTCTAACAGCAGTGAAGCGCTTCCTGGTTCTACGTCAGAAAGCTGGCTCATTATTGGCCAGCTCCTGCGACAGCATCACACACACGCTCATGTGACCAGCATCGGCCAATACAGAGCCGGCGTTCAGACGTAGAACCAGGACGCGCTGCACTACTGTTACGCGAACAGCTTCAGAGACTGACATGGAAGAAAATAGATTGCCCACAAAAAGTATTCTTGTCGCTTCGTAACATTTTGGTTGAACCACTGTAGTGACATGGACTATTTCAACGATGTCTTTACTACTTTCTGTTTCTTGAAAGTTGTAATTACGTTACAGTTGTAATTACGTAATCAGGAACCTCTCGGATTTCATCAAAATCTTCATCTTAATTTGTGTTCTGAAGATGAACGAAGGTCTTATGGGTTTGGAACGACATCAAGGCGATTCATGATACGTATTGGAGATTCGAATAACATCAGATCTGTCTAATTTAAATTAACACAAAAAACAGATTTCTAATTAACATTAGGCTAAGAAATGTACTTTTACAATGTTTAAATAAATGTTCAGTGATATCTTACAAAGATTTCTGAATTTGGGCACAATTATTTCTCTATATAGTGTTGATATGGCAAAGGCAAGTAGTAAATACACAACATTTCGTCATGGCATGTGGCGTGTGTGGAAATTTTTAAACTATTACAACTAGCCCCGCTCTCCCGAACACCTTTGTAAAATTGAGCATCATGTGCATATTATTTTAATGCTGGATTTTTCAGTAGATACTAACAAATATGAATGAAAAATGGCAGCAATATCTGCAGCAATCGGTCTTTGTCAGGTGACGCCACACTCGTGATACACGAAGTGCATTATGGGCGTAGCCGCCATTTGTAAGGTATCAATGCTGGGGTATTCTGTTGTTGGAGAATTGTTTTTTCATTCTTTTTTTCATAATAAACCATCCTTAACATGGCACTATCATGCATCATCAATACAGAAAACCTATCTTTGCTGTTACTAACTTTACAGGATTTATTTACATTCCTACCGAAGGATACAGTAACTTGGTGAAATGTCCGCAGGCTTTAAGAGATGTATAGTTTATAAATTGTTCACTGGGAACTTTATATGCGCTTATACCATAAACAAGATAGTTGACAAAGCCCAAATATGAGGAGGGGAAAGCAATGCGGGATCAGCACTTCAGCTTACTGTAATCAGCTGAGCTCATATATGGATCTATGTTCTGAATGGACAACTTCTCAAAAAAACGGTACCTGCCATATTTGTTGAGTTTATTGCGATACGGCATTTTCTCAGTTTTCTTGTGCTTTTGTGAGTTATTTACTTGTCATCTCTGCTCTCGTAATCTCTTCAATGCTCAGTCAGTAGCGATCCCTCAAAAATGGCGCCGCGGTGACGTCACACACAACAAACCCACGTGTCTGACAAAGACCGATTGGAGCTCTGGTTCAATTTTAGTCGGCTAATTTTAACATGGATAATTTGCAGATTTGACAATTACCCGATTCTTTTAACTTAATTCACTCTTTGTAACTGACTCACCAAACTCACACAGTGTTTCACTCATCCCGTCGAGTCTTATTAGTGTGGTCCGGATGTTTTCATTCTGTTCAGTGTTCATCACCGGGAAAAGTTCAGTCATTTTGTTCACTCTGTATCTTCTACTACAAATTACACGACCAAAAAACTAATTGGAATAAGCTGCTGGAACTGAAAGGGCGCTTTTAAAAGCTTCGGGGCGTCTTCTTCATCGAGTTTTATCACGGTTTGGCACTAACTTAGTTTAAAGGCGCGTTTCCGCCCGCTGCTGGTCTGGAGTGTGAAGCGCACATATAGGTTTAACCCTTTTTTACAGTCAACCTCCAAGCAGTTCACTATGGAGGTGGGGTAATAGAAAATCACGACATGGCAGAAAGTATGGCATTTTATTAATGCTAGCAAAACTTATGATGTTTAAAAATGAATTTAGCTTTCAAATTGATCGCATTTACAAAACGCTTTAATAACAACAAAGCTGTTAGAAAATCTAATTACATGAAAAGTATTGACCCAGCTAGACATTCTTTTTGTTCTAGTAATATTTTCAGCAACAAGTTCAATTTTGTTCCCGGAACGTTATATAGGATAACATTCTCTAAAAACTTTCTAAATATGTTTAGTGATGATAACACTATACATTATTATCCCCTAACATTCTTATAAAGTTTTTAGAGGGAAGTTTCCCAGTGGGCACTGGATGTGAACAACTCCACAAACAGCATTACCAGCTGCACTTATTACTAACTAGTTTCCCAAAAGACAACTGTAGTCACAATTTCCGTCTTTAACAACACAATTCAACAGAACTTGTGATCGTATTTGGGTAAAGATGCTTTTGGGAAACGCACACCAGTTTGATTTTATTTCTGTCAGGCATCAACAGAAATCATTTTTAATAATTAACAGGTTAAGATATTGTTTTATTGAAAATGTTTTGTTTGGCGATCGGTGTTTGATTGGAGCCTTGACTCTTTGAGTCGCATATTTAACGGTATCTGACTAATATAGATAACTTTTAAGAATAAGATACTCTTTCATGCAATCTGCACTTGTTTTGTAAAGTGTCCTGCACAACGCCTTGGCCAGCAGGTGTCGCCAGCGTTACGTGTTTCGAGCGCTTCAGAGGAGAATCATTTACCTGATTCTTCTAAGTGTCTAAAATCTCTGTCCTCCAATCATTACTTTAATGGATAAAAAAATGTCTCTATCCAAACTCCATGATCAGTAACAATCTACAAAGGAACAGAAGGAGTTATTGTAGTATCATACTTCTTTGAAAGCAAGTTTGTGAAGAAAATAGACCTATAATTCCAGACTCAGTGCTAATATATATATATATATATATATCAGTGCTAATATACTGTATATATATATTTATTTATCTCTGGGGATTTTGCTGCATATCCATTTTCCACAACTCATTTTACTGTGTGAAAGGATGAGTGTCTGTGTGAACAACATATGAAAATCTATTATTATCTGGTTATTGCTGAGCATCAGCTGTGGCATGTATTCATACGGAGATGAAAATGTTTTTTGTCCTTCTTTGCCCTGATTTTTTTATTTTAATTATACTCTTGAGATGAAATGAGATCTGGAGGTT